>NC_044994.1:43518640-43608907 GCF_008728515.1 Papio anubis
CTTCTGCCCCATCCCTATTTTAGCTAGTCCTCACTTTGCTCCAGTGTCCAAGTCCTGCCTCTGAGGTTGAGTCTCACCTCCTGAGTTGATTTCCACCTCCTACCTCAAGATGACCTTGAAAGAAAGAAAATAACCCAAGGGTCTAGGCTAAAGGAAGAACCTGAGAGATAACTGGTATGAGAACAGCATGAGTTTTGGGAAACTAGTTATGCTTTAAACTCACATCAAGTTGATTTAATGAAATATAAGTGCATGTGCATATAACTTATAAGGATCATATTATAAATTTTGAGATCCCAACACACTGTTATACAACTGTGTGTACACTGGAATGGCCTTGGCCATCATACAGTGGGTTCATTTGGGGAAAGAGAGGGAAATAGTTGTAGTTCTAAAAGCGAGGTTCTTAGAGGAGGAAAGGCCATAATGTAATGAACAACAGTGTCAACTTATAGCCTTATCAGGTGTCCAGGCTTATGTAATGTGCTGGAAATTCAAAGGTCCCTGCTCTTATATGATGTTGTCCGCTAGAGGGTCATAGCAACCACGTGCTAGGATGACCAAAGGGGAAGGAGCTGAAAGAACACATATCAGAGGCTGGATGGTACCCAGATTGAGTAGGGAATGTCCAGAAGACATCTTCCTGGCATATTCATTGCATATTGGGAAACATTTTTTCTAGTGAAATACTTCAGACATATAAAAATTTGTAAAGGATAAAACATTGGGTACTTATGTGCTCATCACCCAAATTAAAAAACACAGATAAAGTCCCTTGTGTAACCATTCCTGAGACATCTCAGTGAGTTTGCACTTGTCTTTAAGATCTTCAGTGAGCTGTCTTCTTACAGGGCCTAACATTTGCAGGTCCTTGGATGAATTAGGACTGTGGTGGCTGAGGTGATTATGAAATAAGGAAGGTTAGTCCCCAGAATACCTAACTGGAGGAACCTCTCCCCTTTAAACTGGAGTCTTTTTCTTATGGCTCAGAACTTGGAGATCAAGAGACCTCTTGCCTAATACTGAAGCTTGGGACTTGATTTCCTGTGAGGCCTAGGGTTTGAAATAATCCAGGGTAGAAATAAGAGTGTAAAGGAGCACTTAGTAACCCCATAAGCAGGCCTAGGCTGCTTATCTATGTTAGAAAATAGGAACTTTCAAAAGGAACAGTTGTCTCCCTTTGAAGAAACTGTCAGTGGAAAAGCTTTTAAAAATAATTTCCTTCTGAAACGCATAATGCTCTTATGCATAACTCCCTGACACTGCTGTTTAGCAGCCTCTTCCATTTGTGTGAGCTCTGGAATATAAAACATTTCTTGTGTAGACTCGGAAAATAGCTTACTTATCACACTGTGCCTGTCAGCTGCATTTTAGGTGCCAGCCTAGTGCAGTGGTACGATGGGTAAGGCCGGTTCTGGGTGATGTGTGTGCTGCTGAGATCAGGGTCTTTAGAAGTCATGGTGCCTGAAGGTTTAAAAAAGAGCAAATGGGTTAGCAGCACTCTGCCTGCCTGTCATTCTCAGAGGTCTGGTGGGAGAATAGTTCTGTTAGGTCCTCTGGGCTGGGAAGAGCCTGCCTGGGAGGTTCCACTGGAGAGTAACAATGATCCAGGATAACACGTATCTCTCGTTTTTGGCTGTTGTAATCTGCAGCAAAGGCATAGCTGGAGGGTTCCAGAAAGATTCAGCAGGTTTGAGGACTCACAGTACATTGGATCATTTGGCTAAATTCCACAAAATTATTGGGAAAATAATAGCAGCCTACTATTATTGAACACTTACTATGGAAGCACAAACAATGCACTGAGCTTTTGTTTTTAACACATTATCATATTGATTCTTTTTCTTTTTCTTTTTTTTTTTTTTTTGAGACAGAGTCTCACTCTGTCGCCCAGAGTGGAGTGCAGTGGCACCATCTCGGCTCACTGCAAGATCTGCCTCCTGGGTTCACGCCATTCTCCAGCCTCAGCCTCCCAAGTATCGGGGACTACGGGCGCCCACCACCATGCCCAGATAATTTTTTGTATTTTTAGTAGAGACACAGTTTCACTGTGTTAGCCAAGATAGTCTTGATCTCCTGACCTCGTGATCTCCCTGCTGCGGCCTCCCAAAGTACTGGGATTACAGGCGTGAGCCACCGCGCCCGGCCATATTGATTCTCATACCAAACACCATTAGGTAGCTTTATTACTCTCCACTTTAGAAATGAAGAAGAGGTTAAATAACTTTCCTGGGTCACACAGTCTAGAAGTTGCAGGGATAGGGTTTGAATGTAGGTCAATTGGCTTAAAAGTCTGTGTTCTTTTCACCTTGCCAATGATTCCTTAATTAGTATGCCTAACAAAAGTCAGAGACCTGGTCCCTATCCTTGTGAGATTCTTATTTATTAGGACTAAAGTGGGACTGCATTTTTAATGTACATTTTAAACACTCTCCACAGGTGATTTTGATGCGGTGGTTGAAGTCCCGTCTTAGTCCTTTTGTGCTGTTATAACAAAATACCACGAACTGGGCAATTTATAAACAATAAATATTTATTTTCATGGTTCTGGAGACTTGGAAGTCTGAGATCAAGATGCCAGCAGGTTTGGTATCTGGTGAGGGTTGCTCTCTGCTTCCAAGATGATGCCATGTTGCTGCATCCTAGAGAGGACAAACGCTGGCTTCTCACATGGTGGGAGGGATAAAAGGGCAAAAGAGAAGGGCCCTGTTTAACTTTGAATTTTTGTTTTGTTTTGAGACTGAGTCTCACTCTGTTGCAGTGGCACAATCTTGGCTCACTGCAACCTCTGCCTCCTGGGTTCAAGCAATTCTCATGCCTCAGCCTCCCGAGTAGCTGGGACTACAGGCATGAGCCACCACACCCAGCTATTTTTTTTTCTTTTTTTTGTATTTTCAGTAGAGATGGGGTTTCACCATGTTGGCCAGCTGGTCTCAAACTCCTGACCTCAAGCGATCCGTCCACCTCGACTTCCCAAAGTGCTGGAATTACAAGCGTGAGCCATTGCGCCCAGTCCATTGAGTTATTTTATAAGGGTGCAAATCTCCTTCATGAGCCTGGAGCCCTCATGACTTAATTACCTCTCAAAAGCCACACCTCTTGATACTGTTGCATTGGTATTAAGTTCCAATATGAATTTTGGAGAGGACAACCGTCATTCAAACCATAGCAAGTACCATTACTAGAGACTAAGTGTTTATGTCCTGCCAAAATTCCTCTGTTGAAACCCAGGCCTTTGGGAAGTGATTAGGTCATGAGGGTGGAGCCTTCATCAATGAGACCCAAGATTAGTCTAATTAGACTAATAGTGGGATTAATGCCCTTATAAAAGAGACCCCAGATAGCCTCCTCACCCCTTCTATCACGTGACAGCATAGTAAGAAGATGGCTGCGTCTGAACCTGGAAGCCCTCACTGGACACTGAGTCTGCTGTGGCTGATTTTGGACTTCCCAGGCTTCAGAACCATGGGAAATGAATTTCTGTTGTTTATAGGCCACCCAGTCTATGGTATTCTGTTACAGCAACCTAAATGGACCAAGACAACCATACTTGAAGAAACACTGGAATATGCCTATACCAATGGCCAAGCCATTTTCTGGGCATCTGCAGCCATGTAGAAGCTGAGAATCTATCACAGAAAGTGGGGTGTTAACTCAGATGGGTTAGCTTCCCTGTCCAGGAGACCCACAAGGGGTGCACTTTAGCCTCCCAGTGGTTTGGGCTCCAGGGTGGCGCTGGCATGAGTGTGTGTTCCCAGCCCAGATCTCTGGGTCTGCTGAAGAGAAGCCCAAAGAAGTTTTCTGGAACTTCTCTTCTGTCCATCTAGTCAAAAACTCTGGGTGACAGCCAGTGACATCTGGATTTATTGGACCTTCCTGTACATCATTGTCTCAGCTTCAAATCCACGTATTATAATTGGCTGGAACTGAACTGATTTTGGGCAGGATACATAACTTCATTTCTTGGCAACATGCTTCCAATGGCACATTCTCCAACCATTAGTGGGGAGCCAGTGGGACCACTTCTACCTTAGAACCAGGCCTGCAAGGAAACAGAGTGCAAATCAACCCTTCTGGGTCTGGCACAAAGTAAATTCTCAGTAAATAACAATAGAACGATTTCTCCTTAAGAAATAAATTTAGCAGGTCATAGTCTCCACAGGTCCTCACCCCAGCAGGTGGGAAAAATCAAATTGGCAGGGGTCCCCATGTTCCCTTCCTCCATCCTTCTCTGCTTCTTAGCACTAGCCCTTATTTTCCACCTCAGTACCGAGGGTCCTCATGCCCACTGAGGACCCTCCTGGAAATGGAGGGTCATGGAAAGGAAGAGGTGTTTTCTAATGTAGTACCATTGCACTGGTTCTGGTTAAGATGTTCTGGGGTGTGTTGGGTTGCATAACAGAATCAGGAAAACTCCCCTCAAATTGATACACTTGACTGGGTGCGGTGGCTCACGCCTGTAACCCCAGCACTTTGGGAGGCTAAGGCCAGCGGATCACTTGAGGTCAGAAGTTTGAGACCAGCCTGGCCAACATGGCAAAATCTTGTCTCTACTAAAAGTATGAAAAGTAACCAGACACGGTGGTGTGCACCTGTAGTCCCAGCTACTCGGGAGGCTGAGGCAGGAGAATCACTTGAACCTGGGAGGCCGAGGTTTCAGTGAGCCAAGATTGGGCCACTGCACTCCAGCCTGGTGACAGAACAAAACTCCATCGCAAAATAATAATAATAATAATAATACACTCAAATCTAGCCAGTTTGCACCCTGGCACATAAAAGATACGGCTGTAAAGCCACCTATTGAGAAGCTCTGGAAGATTTACAAAACTTCCAGTCAAAGCTGTCTGACATGTGTCTCATTTTCACAGGATCTCTGGCGATTCATCAGCTAATGCAATATAAAATGTCCATGATTTACTGCGCTCTCCTGGGGAGGTTCACATTTTAAAGGAGAGGGCATGAGAAAAAAAGACAGTACTCTAACAAAAGCATTCCAGGAAGTGATTGCAAACAAGGTATCTGGCAGGAAATACCTTGGAAATAAGATGCAAGTTTGAACCATTCAGATTAGAGACCTCAGCAGGAATAGCCTATAACTGCAAATGCCCTGGGGCTCCCGGGCACAGGTAGGCCTTCCCTGAGTCTCCAGATGGGCTTGGATGTGTTGAATCTGAGTTGTGGATCCTAGCTACGGTGGTCACCTCTGCAGCCATCTGCTGCAGGAGATTCCTGGCTGCACAAGGCTGTCCTCTGTAGAGTGGCCTCTCTGTGGCACTCAGGTAATGTGCATCCCCAGTTGGTCTGTGGGAGATCATCGAAGCAATTTTCAATGCACTAGAGCAATAGTGGTCTGCTGGGGCTGATTTCCACTCCTCGTCCCTTCCCACCAAAGGAACATTTGGTAATATCTGGAGACGTTTTGGTTGTCGTAACTGGGATGGGGGCTGGTGATGTTGCTATTGGTATCTAGTAGGTAAAGGCCAGGGATGCTTCTAAACATCGTACAATGCACAGGACAGCAGAGTTATTCAATCCAAAAATCAATAGTGCTGAAGTGGAGAAATGCTGCACAAGCAGAAGCTTACTGGGAGATATGCACACAATCCATATACCTGGGCAGTGGGGACAGGTGAGCAGCTGCAGTCAGGGCTGGCGTGGGATTCTGCTTCCTCAGGCACACTGGGAACAGTCTGAGCTCTAGCTGAGATATCTAAATCCAGTGACCGGAAGCAGTCCTGCCTGCCATTTCCCTTTAGGGATGACAAGAGAAAACTGCAGTGCAACCTGCCTCTTTTTCCTTTTCCCCAGGGCTCCCTGGAGGAGGGAATGCATCCCTGCTTTCAGGCCTGAATGTCCTGGATGAAATGGAGAAGCTGTGGACAAGCTGTGCACTGGGCTAAGAATGGCCCCCGTTTGTCTTTATGTTCATTTCTGGAGAGGGTCCTTAGCCTGCAAGGTTCTTGGGGGCAGAAAGGGAGCCAGATTTGCTTTGGTCATAATTGTATTGACAGATTTTAGCACAGAGTTTGACACATACAGGGGACTCATTAAATATCTGTTGAACGAATGGATACGAGGATGCCTATGGAAGTTGAATAATTTTCAGATGTTTTTCACTCCATACTTTGGGATCAGCTCCCAGTGAAAGAGAAGAGAGGCGTCTGATGGAGGAAGTAGGAGCAGACTCTCATTTTCCCTCTTGTCTAGGCCTGGCTTGGTGCTGTGCCCTTCAGTTCATTCAATGCGATCTGGTCCTTCGCACAAAGGCTTTGTAGTTAGACGTATCTGTGCCCGTGTCCTGCTCCGTTACTTCCAGGCAGTATAAGGTTGGTCTAGCAACTTACCCTCAGTGAGCCTCTGTTGCCTCATCTGTAACTTAGAGATAATAGCTGTTCTCTACTTGGTTCTTTAAATTTTAGAAGATTACAGGAAATAATGCATGAACCCTAGAGGCCAAGAGATTTTCCCAAGAAGCTTGTAGTTGGAGGGTCACACAGAAGGGTAAACAAGCAAAGATAGAACAATGTCAGTGTCACAGTAGAAACATACATGAAATAATATATGCAAACTCCTAGCCTAATGCCTGGAACTTGAAAGGGGATTCAATAAATATGAATTCCCTTCTCCTTATGAAAGTGCCATGGAACTCTAGAGGAGGAATGGGCATGGAAGAAAAGCTAGGCATACATTTTGAGCCATAGCAGGAGGAGGTTAAACAAGTTTATATTTGAGGGCTTCAATTTTCTGCTTGTAATAGAGGACGATGTCATTTCCAGTGGGAAGGAAGGAAATGCAGACAAGATTTGGACTTTGAAGGGTGGGGAGAGTATGCGAGTTCATGTGAGAAGCGGGGAACATATAATCTAATGGGAATAAGAATGTGCATGCTAACACACAGCTAAGATTGAACTTAACTTTTTTTTTTTTTCCTAGAGAAGTATCTAGGCCTTTTTCTGGTTTTCCACTGCATCGTGGGTCCATGGTTGCAAGAGGCAGTGCTTGTGCAAGTTTGGCTGCAAGAGGGCAAGGATGTTGATATCATTGGTGAGAGTACAGGTGACTTAGTGTGGTCTGAGGTGGTTGGAGAGGATTGTGAATCCAGACAGTGAGGAGCAGATGAGGAAAAGGAGCTGGTGGACTGGGACTATGAGGAGGGAGGGAGAAGGGAAGAAGACAAAGTAGAAGGGCAGGAAACTGGGCTTAGACAAGACTATCACAGAGTTTCTATTTTGCAGAAACAGAAGTTCTGGCAGGATAAGATATTCTTATATCTTATAAGAATGTGAGGCTGCATGAATGGGTTGCTGAATGAGAGGTGAGGTCCTTGGGCACTGAATTTACCCAGGGTGAGGGCAGAGGTTGAGGCAGACTGGAAACAGAACCATGTGGAAAATCCTTGCTACTTGTTATGGATTGAATTGTTTTCACCAAAATGTAAGTTGAAGTCCTAATCCCCAGTACCTCAGAATGTAAGCTTATGTGGGGATAGAGTCGCTAAAGCTGCAATTAGGTAAGTTAAGGTGAGGTTATCCCAGGGAAGGTGGTCTCAATCCAATATGACTGGTGTCCTTATAAGAGAGAAGGCCACATGATGACCCAGAGATACATGAGGAGAAGATGGTCATATAATGACAGAGGCAGAGACTGGGGTGATGCAAGGAAGGATTCGGCCCTGCAAGTTTCAGAGGCAGCACTGTCCCGCTGACACCAGGATACTAGACTTGAGCCTCCAGAAGGCAAGAGGATAACCTCCTGTTATATTAGGCCAGTTAGTTTGTGGTACTTTGTTACAGCAGTCCAGGGAAATTAACACACCCCTGTTCTCCCTTGGTTCAGCCCCACTCATCCTTTAAAGTGCACTCAGCCTCAACTTCCCCAGCAAGCCTTTCCGACCCCTCTGGTCACACTGACCTCTTCTGCCTGCCTTCTCAGAATTCCAATGATGCTTGAAGTCTGGCACAATTATGCATAATTTTGGCAGGTAATTTCAATCTGTTTTATGATTTTCTTCAACTCGATTCAAGATTTGTCTTTACCTAAGGTGTAAGTACCTGACCTTGAATTTCTCTCACCGCCTAAGGCAGTGCTCAGCATCGAGTAGCTCCTTGCTTGCTACTTGTGAACATCTTGCTGGCAGTTATGTAATATAGTTTAAACTTGATCCTCTCATCTAGGTTACTTGCAGTGCACTTTTCTGGGGCACCACTACCCTGCTGGGGTTTGAATACTAATAGGCTTGTTTGGCTCATTATGGAAAACTATAAAATGCACAATAGTCTGAAAAGTCATAATGTATTTTTTTGAGTTTAGAGCAATTATTTTTAACAATGAGAACAATTAAAATACAGGAGTGCTCAGACTTAAGAAAACCCCAATACCAAAGTACTCACACAACTGATTCAATGGTAGGGGTGGGAAGAAAGAATTATTAACACAATGATTAAAAAAAATCAATTGCCTTATTCCTTAGTGCATATTTTTTCTTCTTCTTCAATAACTAAAAAGATTGGATTTATACAACTTTCTGAGTGTATAAATGTATTGTATAAAATGATGTACAGTTGTACTGTAAATGAACAAAACTTGGGGAAATTAGGAGGCAGAACTTTTGTATAAAAGGGCTTTATGAATAAATACACACATGTCTGTGCAGATAATATGCTTTAAATTTTGCCAAAAAATGATAATGGTGATTGTGTCTGAAGAGGGAACTGGAGAACTAGGGGCCAGAGGAAGGAAAGAGAGGGAGCCTTTTCACTTTATGCTATTCTGTGCCGTTCAATTTTTTTTTTTTTTTTTTTTGAGACAGAGTCTCACTCTGTCATCCAGGCTGGAGTGCAGTGGTGTGATCTCAGGTCACTGCAACCTCCACCTCCTGGGTTCATGCCATTCTCCTGCCTTAACCTCCCAAGTAGCTGGGACTACAGGTGCCCACCACCACGCCCGGCTAATTTTTTGTATTTTTAGTAGAGATGGGGTTTTACTGTGTTAGCCAGGATGGTCTCAATCTCCTGACCTCATGATCTGCCTGCCTCGGCCTCCCAAACTGCCAGGATTACAGGCGTGAGCCACCATGCCTGGCCATGCTGTTTAATTTTTTTTTTAAAACATGTATTCACAAGAGAGAGTTAGAGAAAGGAAGGGAGAAAAAGGAAGAAGGAAAAAAGGAAAGAGGGAAGAAATAAAGGTAGCTGAGGCTGGAGGACATTTAGAAAGCAAAGGTAAGATTGTTGAAGTGATGAATGGTTGACACTCAGATGTGAGGTGGAAGCCTGTGCTTAAACGCAGGCAGGGAGAAGTGCACAGTGTGCCCACACATGCATGCATGCACATATACCCTTCATGATCAGGTCTGCTGTGCTTCAAAAAACCATATGCTCATTAGGCTTTTCATGGAGCAAGATGAAGTCATTCATGATGTCAGTCCAACTGCCCAGGCAGGATTTCCCTGCTGATTGAATTGAGCTGTGTCTGTATCCCAATCCCTCTTCACAAGGAGCCTCAGTCACTTGGCCCCTACAAATACCACACACCACCTCTTGGGTCCTCTTCCCCTGTAAGAACCTTTCCCCATGTCATTTCTCCTTCCTACAGGTCTCCAACTATGCCTTTCTTAATGAATTTCAGGCAGCAGGTAATAGAATGAGAGCATTTTGGAGCTCAAGGGGACACTGAAAACAATGGGCTCCAATCTTCCTATACTGGGTGGTTCACAGTGAGAGAACTTACCTTAGGTCAAGCACCTCATTGAATTTATAAGCTATTTAAATGTCAGAGCTGGGCCTAAGCTCCAGGGCTCTTAACCCCATCCAGTACTCTTCCCACAATATTACAGACTGACGCCATATGACACACCTCTCCCTACATCCAAGTGATGGACAGAACAGGGAACCTTGCTGGGAATGTTGTGGAGAAGAGTGTTTGCAATTCCGACAGCAGCAGAACTGAATTGTTGGCAAGGCTCCCTTGAGAAGATCATTAACTTGAATGCATTGGCTAACTCCCTTGAAGGAACAGCTTTGGGATGCCTCATTGATCAGTGATTTGGCTTTTAATACTCTCTGGGCAATTCCTGATTCTTCATTGCATTAATCTCAGCCAGTCCAATGCCTGACACATAGTAGGCACATCACAAATTTGTGTAGAGTTAACACGTTGTTTTATCACTTATACAGGAGGGAGATATCCAATCCCTCTCTCTGGTTTTACAACCAAACTGAGCTCATTTTGAAGAAGAATCCAGATGAAAAGAGATGTTAAAGACAGAGAAAAGGCAGAAACAGAGTCTGTGTGCACTCATCTTCTGGTGTGTGTGTGCAATCAATGGGCGTTGAGGAGACCTAGACTTGGCTCCATACTCTCTGGCCCTCAGTAACACTGGAATGACAACTTCTCTGGAGTTAGTGGCATGGCACCATTTGGGGAAAGAAAGTAGCTTTGAGGGAGGTGGGTGGACAGACAGCAGGGCCATGTTTTCTGAGGCAGTGTGTGGGAGAAAAGAACACCAGCTGGGACATGAAACAGTCCAGGAACCAAGAACACATGCTAAAAGGCATGAAAATTGGCAAGTGTGGTGAAGACATGTTGGAGAAACACAGGGACACAGATGCATCGAGAGTTGCAAGACAGTGGAGTTGGCCATTTCCCTCCCTTCTGACCCCAAAGCAGCTGAGGCAAACACAGTCTTCTTTGGCTGTGGGTCTGAAGAGATGGCTATAGTGCAGAGCGTCTGTGGACTGAAGTAATCACCTGAGTTCCTTGGCCATGGAGACTCATGTACATCATCATTCTCTCAATTCAATGAGAATTTTAGAGAACGATGTTCTCTGCCCCAGAAAAACATAAACAAGGAATGCAGCAAACTCTATGTGGGAGGGAAGTTTTTTTTTCCCTAGTCATATGCCCTTTCCATGGCCTCTTAGAACCAGAGCCTGAAGAAAGTTTTGAGCTCACCTGGTCTAACCTTCATTTTATAAGTTAAGATATCAAGGTCTAAAGGAAGGATTGTGACATTTCCAGGGTCACAAAACCAGCAAGAGATGGAAACAGTAGTCAAAACCAGGCCTTCCTGTTTGAAACTGCATGCACTTCTAAGTCTAGCAGTGACCTCACCACAGCTTCCACCGGGCATCTTGGGGTTCAAGGTCAACGTGTAAACCATTGTGAACATCAATGCAATGCTGCACAGGAGGGTCACCAGTGTTCTTTGCAGAATAACAAATCAAGCCATAGTTTCCTTGTGCTCTTTCACTTGCTTATTCCAAGCCCTCTTTCTTGGTGTCTGGTTTCCTCTCATTCCATGCCTGCCTCATGCAGTCTCTAGTGTCTGAATGCCCAGGAAATGTGTCCACATGGCCAATCTTCCTTCTCTTGAAGTGTCCAGAAGCCACTTTTTCCTCTGAAACTTGGGTTATGGCTCAGAACTTTTATTTCTCCCCAGCAAAGCAGCACTCCACTACATGGTTTGAGCAATTTACCAGGTTGCATGAATGATTCGCATTTAACCCTGCAAGAATTAAGCTTGTTAGCCCATCTGACTCACTCATTGCTATGCTGTCTACTTTGCTGGTGCATCCTTTCCAATTATCCCTCTCTTATGTCCAAAGGACTGGGAGGGAGGAGGCAACAACTTGGCACAAGTGAACAACTCCTGATGTAGTTGATGGTGAGGCAGGGGTAGGGGAGCATGCATTACTAGGTTGCCTTCTTATCTCCTGAGTCCCTAGTGTTCCCTAGGTTCCTTATGCCCACCTACTTCATTTTAGGTACAACTAATGTCTAGTGAATCCTTCCTTGAGAGGTGTCTGGGAGTCACAGACACATTGTCTTATTCATTCTCTCTACTTGGGATACAGGCTTTATACCCCTTACTGCAGGCTTAGAAAAATGAGGTGCCCTATTAATAAGAATGTGGGATTTTCACTAAGGTTGAAGTCTGCTGCACTTCTTAAGACACCATTCTGCCTCCCCAGATCAAGTGCTTTTTGGCCTTGCTTCTTCTTTGATTCTCATAGTGAATTCTCCTTTTTAAAATTACTAGCTGGGACATTGACTTTTTGTGGATGAATGATGTAACCTTGCTTATTCTAAAGGGAAAACTGAGTAAGAGAGAGACCATCTGATTTCAGTGTGTAGTGCAGTGATGATGGTGAATACTAACCTGTAGAATCATCATCATCTTGCCTGACCTCCCAGAAGTGCCTAGAAAGGGAATTTGTGGGTTAATTAGAAAAAGCATTCCATAAATGTTCAGCATTGTTTTTGTCTGTGATGAACTGAATGACCAAGGGGAATACCCAAGCTAGCCCTGGGAAGGCAAGTTGCTGGGTCAGACTGACATAGACGGTTGTGGAATCTATGGAATTCAGCCAAAACAATGGCCCTGCCTTCCTCTCCACCTAGAAGGCCCTGGGACAGATTCAGGGGCTTAATGGGAAACACCAGAGTGGAGCTTGTGGCACTGTGCAAAGAACACAGGCTGGAATCCAGAGACCTGGATTCTCTCAGGCCATTGGAAATGTCTTTCCCAGGCCCAAGTTAGGGTATATGGCCTTTCCACCTCTCACATTCTAGGTTTCTGTACCTCTGGTGTCTGTTTCATATCACAGATTTAAAAAATGCTTGAGCTAGTATTCACCTCTTCCTTTAGTGTTTTCCTTAACAGGGCAAACATTTTCACATGATACCCTTTCTAGACCCAAACCCTCTGCTCTCAAATACCAACTACTGAACTCTGCCATGGCAGCCAAATATAGCCATAGACATTATGTAAATGAATGCAGGTTGCTGTGTTCCAACAGAACTTTATTTATGGGCACTGGTATTATAATTTTATGTAATTTTCACATATAAAGTATTATTCGTCTTTTGCTTTTAAAAAAGTATTTTAAAGTGTAAAAGCCATACTTAGCTCTTGGGATCTACAAATACAGGTAGTGGGCTTAATTCAGCCTGTAGTTTGCCAGCCCTTGATTTAACCCACAGCAACGGGGCACCTGGCTTTAGTCTCTAGGCATCATCCCAAGCTGTTAGCTCCTGCCTTTCTGGAACTTTCTGGAAATGGTGGCTGCTCTTTGCTTCTAGAGACCTCTAGTCCTTCCATGCTCCTATGCCTCAGAGTCAGCAATGGACATCAAATCCTTCTTATGCTTGGAATCACTCCACTTTCCTCTTCTGTCACATCTCTTTGATTTCAGCCAGAAACATTCTCTGCCTTTAAGGGCTCATGTGGTTAGATTGTGTCTACCTATATCATCCAGGAGAATTTCCTTATCTTAAGGTCCACAACTTTACATCCGCAAAATCCCTTTGTAACATAACACAACGTATTCATAGGTTCCAGGGATTAGGGCAAAACATCTTTGAGAAGATGTTATTTAGCCTACCACCGTGCAGAGATGACATATGTGCCAAGCTACCTCTTCTTACGAAGCTATTCATTATCTTCCCAGTGAGAAGAGCCTATTCCCTCATCTAAACTCTCACAACTGTTTGTCCTAAGCGTAGCTTTTTTTTTCCTTTCTAAGACAGCGTCATGCTCTGTTGCCCAGGCTGGAATGTAGTGGTACGATCTTGGCTCACTGCAACCTCTGCCTCCTGGGTTCAAGTGATTCTCCTGCCTCAGCCTCCCAAGTAGCTGGGATTACAGGCGCACTACCACGCCCGGCTAATTTTTGTATTTTTAGTCAAGATTGGGTTTCACCATGTTGACCAGGCTGGTCTCAAACCCCTGACCTCAGGTGATCCGCCCGCCTCGACCTCCTAAAGTGCTGGGATTACGGGCATGAGCCACCATGCCTGACCCTAAGCATTACTCTTGACATCTATGTTGTTTTTTGCTCCTTATTACTTTCCTGCTTCAAGTTACTGCACCCCTTAGTGAAGCAGGCTCACTGTGCATGAGATATCAACTTCTCTGAGTCTAGTGAGACAGAACACAGTCACATGTGACAAGTTACATATAGGGGATTTCTTAGTTACAGATGTGAAGCAAGAGAAAACAGAATCCCAGGATTCATTGTGAGCCAGTCCCCCAGGGCTCAGAAAGTTTCCCTGGGATAGATCAAGTCTCAATTTCACTTGAACCACAGATTAGGGTTCCTGAAAGGTAGCCCACCCTGGTTATATACCTCAGGGTGTACTTGATTCACTAGGCTAAAGCTTTGAAGGACATCTTGCTTCCAGAGAAGAGAGAAACACGGCCCATCTGTTAGCCCCTAACTCAAGATGTCCTAAAAGGGACAGGAGCAAGACCCGAGCTGTTTCAGGCAGTTTCTCCCTGTCTTAGGATACTGTATTCCCAGCACATTCTATAATTATTCTTGAGAATTACAAACAAGAAAAAGGAGAGACCACCCAGAGTATGGCCCTGTACCTTTTCTTTGGGATTCATCTTACACTTAATTTCACTCAGAGGGACTGTCATCTCATGACCACAGGGGAGGGCATGTGACCCAGCTGAGTTGATCAGAGCTCCTCATTCTCTCAGAATATCAATTAGGCCAGATATTGAGCATGTGACTCAAGGGAACCAACGAGTTGTCTCTGAAATTGATTTATGGATGTTGGGAGAAAGAAATTCTATTGTAGTTGTTTTATTGATTCAAATGATGTGACTCTGGGGCTTCCAGCAGGCATCTTTGCTGCCACTGGAGAAAATCATCTGCAAAATGAAAGCAAGGGGAGGGAAGATGAGAAACATCAATTTTACATTCTACTGTTTCTCCCATGCCTAGCACAGTGGGTGGCCCATAATAGCTGCTCAGTGAATATTTGTTGAATGAATAGAATTCTGGTCGTTTTGAGATCCAGTTCTAGTCTCCAAAGTCTTGGTTCTTCCAGGTCATCCTTCTATCCCATGAGATACCTCATTGCCTTTTCCAGCTAGGAAACTCAGTACATTGCTTTACTCTCCTTAGACCATGTTGAGTCGGGTTTCAATCACTTGCAACAGAAGGAATTCTGGAGGATTGTGATGCATCACACAACTGCTCTGGCTTCCCAAAAATTCATCCTCACCCAGATCAGCACCTATTGTCTACCGTTTGCCTTACCCCCTGGGATAAAGGAAGATTTATAAAATGATTCATTAAAAAAATCTATTTTTGTGGATTTAGGGGTACAAATGCCATTGTGTTACATGGATATATTGTGTAGTGGTAAAATCTGGGTTTTAGTGGAAACATCACCCAAATAGTGTACATTGTACCCAATAAGAAATTATTTCTGTGGTTGAGGTGGTGGTGAGAGTGGGAGGTAGGAGAGGAAACCTCTTCCTGGCTTGATTCACTTGAGTGGATAGGGCTCTTCAATCATGCTGTCACATTGGCTCTAGTTCTTAGCAGTTAACAACTGGGCTCCAGTGTCACGTCCTACCTCTGACCTTAATCTCTGTGATACCTTGGCCTCAGAATCATTATTTCCATAGTGGTTGCAATAATACTACTGATATTATGGGGTCACTTAAGAGGATTAAATGATAGAAAACATTACTCAATAACATAAAACATGGAAAGTGCTTATAACAAAGTGTTCAACAAACATAACCTATTATTATTTTTACTATTATACATTTTTATTATTCTTTTCCAAAATGACTGAAGCTGTCAGGTTGGTCCAGCTCCAAAATGTTTTGTCAATTTAAAGGTATGCTTCATAACAAGGTGAAGAGTAAGTATAAAATTTCTATTTACTATTATGGAAAATTTTGATGCACGGGGCTACTTGTGCAGAGGTTGTGACTATTAAGGGGTAAGGCTGGTGTGTAAATGTGGCTCATATTTGACTCTGATGAATCATACTGGATTCTAAAAGATGAATTTCAGACACAAAGGAAGCATGATCAATTCAGGAGTTCTGAGGAAAATTATTACTATCTTAGTTTCTGAGTGCCAAGAGAGAATCGTAAGTAATTTTTAATATGACTAGGGATTTCTTTAGTCCATTTGGAGAAAATGTTTTATCTTCTCTTGTATATCATGGTCATTTTAAGATGAATTATTAGCTTTTACATTTCAATCTCATGTCACTAAATCCAACTTTATCACTTTGATTTAATATACTTTCTTCAGCACGTTTGCAATGAGAAATTACAGAAGAATTATCGCTGGGGAGGAGATTTCAAGACTTCCAAAAGTTGATCATGAAGGAAGTATTTTAAAAAATGGGCTTCTGAGGTATTTTTTGAAGAGTTTGCAGAGCTTTTAGAGCTTTGTGTTTTTCTCTACAGTAGGGTAGATGCAGTTTGGAAAAGGTAGGTAACTGGACAGAGTGCTTCGATCATATTCATTCCAAGGGCTCCCTACTTATCTGATTTTCTTCAACTACTACACCAATATGATACATCCTGAGACTTTCTTCTATATTATATTTACATAGTGCCTCATTTTTCTTTCTAGACTAAATTTATTAAGAGGAGGAAGCACATCTTATATACAAGTGTCCGTCTTTCCCAGTACCTAACCAAGGATCCTATACATAACAGCACTGGTTAAATAGGTGGATTTGTGGAAGTTAAACATCATGGAAAGAGCGATTCCATACTTCTACACAAGACCACAGCCATAGTCCATGGTCTAGATTTCATGGTCTAGATTTTCACTTACTAACTGAGTGACTTGACCCTCAGTATTCTGATCATCTGGAAACTACGGGTGATTAACACTGACTTTGCAGGGAAGATTAAGATACACACATGGTAGAGTCCTTACCTGGCGTGAAACAAGCTCCAAGTTACAAAAGACTTTAAAATACCAACCTTTTACATTAATATGGTGGGTCTTTTGGGGGAGGGGGTTATAACTTACAATGTATTTTCATTTTCTCCCCAATTCTCATCAATTCTAAGGCAGTCATCTTATATTCATTGGAGAGTTTGAGGTCTTAATTTGTTCTCCTTTCAAAGCAAAATCTAAGTATTCTTTGTGTCATGAAATGTTAGGGTTGGAGAGAAAAATTTAAGATAACCTTACGTCCTTCTTTTAATGCAGAAACTGAGTCTGACTTTACTTGGAAGGGGGAAGAAAGGCCTGGACCATCAGGCCTGGACCGTGGGATTGGTTAAGTGACCAACTGGGAAATGGAGATTATGCAGATTCTAGCAGGAGAGTGGAGGTGATGGAGGAGGAGGAGGACAGGAATGGGAGGAAGGGAAGTGGGAATTTGCTAGGTGTTTTAGAGATAATGAGAAGACAAGTCTGACTGGTGAGCCAGGGCGGGAAGGTGAAGACAGCCTGTATGTTATAAAGCCAACACTGTGCCAGGAGTTTTACTTCATGTTCATGGTAACTGCATCACATCCGTGATTCTCCATTCATTTCACAGATAAGGAAGCAGCTCATAAGAGGTAACTTGTCATTGGCCACCTTACCAGTATGTTCTCCCATCTATTATTCTGTGAAGGTTCAGAGGGGAAAAATTCATTAATATTAGATAGAAAGGTTAGGTTGGACCATTTTGTAAAGGCTTCAAAGTCAGACTGAAGAGTATGTGCTCTCCTTAGAGGCAATGAGAACACTTTCAAAGTTTTCAGTTTGGGAGGTAGGGAAAGAAGTTTATGATATAATAAAAGAGGTGAATTAGGAAGCTTTAACCTGTCAGGTGGAAATCTCTCAGCTCATCTTTGAAATGCCAGGTTTCCACTGTAGTTCCTGTCAATCCTAATTTGTTTATTAGGTTATATCCTTTCTCCAAGAGGAAGGGGGAAGGTGGAATGTCTGAGGCTCCATTGAACCATACTTGCACTTATTAAAGGCATTGTAATGAGGACTAAGAAGTTTTCCTTCTTGCTGCAGGCAGAACCCAGAGCAGAGCAGGGCATGCTAATGCTTTCTTAGCAACATTGAACAATCGGGCCCAGGATAGCATTAGCAGCATTCATTCTGAATTTTTCATATCTTTCCCTTTCTAGTTTTATCCCCTCAAGTCATATACTAACTTCAGGGCTGGAAATGTTTTAGCTCACCATCAATTTCCTTCCTGTTGAGGAATAGAGGTAGTCATTGACGTTATTACATCATTGCTTATAATAAGTATAATATGAAATAGAATTGTGTGACAGGTCTTGACAACTGTCTATTGCCTTGAAAATTAACACCTCACCTCCAACTTGGTGTTGATATTTAATAAGTGCTTTGCTTCATCGTTTGTCTTTCAGCAGCACTGTTAGCCATCCCATTGTGCAACGACTGCCTAGTTAGCCATGGTGCATCTTGGCATGGGCCACCTTTCCTTTTCACACTGTGAGGCTGTTAAGTTCCAGATCTACCAAGGTGACCCTGGGAAACATTTTAAGTAGGTAAAAGTGTAGACAACATGCCTCTCTTTCTAGTGCTTTTATGCTGACCCTGGGCTGCCTAGGGATGCCAAACACAAAGCCCTCAGAAGAAATTGCCAAATTCTGGGGACTTTCTTGGCTGCCTCTTATTCTATTAAAATCTGCTGCTGCTTTTTCTTTCTCTCCATTGATGTAGGGTTTTGCTGTCGGCTGGTGGACCATATGAGGTAATAAGTATAAGTCAGTCCAAGATATTTTAATCTCCACTAATCCGTAGGTAAGCTAATGTATTAATCTTTCAAGGTAACACAATGCAGGCACCTTCTCTCTGTTTCTTCTCCTTCTTATAGGGAATTTATAACTTCAAGGCACTTAACAGACCATTCAAGTCCAAGCACCTAAGGTTCTGATTCAGTAAATCTGAGGTGGGGTTAGGTATCTGTACCTGGAAAAAGCTTCAGTTGACCCTCACATGTCACCCTGTCAGACAGAGTCGTTTGCATCTGCAGAGGATTCTGCTGCTTTTGTTGTTATCTGTGCCCTGTCCCCAGAGGTGGAGTCTACAGAGACAGGCAGGTTTCCTTGAGCTGCTGTGAGCTCCACCGGGGATAGACTTCCAGCAGCTTTGCACCCTACTTAAAGCCTCAGCAGCTGGCCCTACAACCTCGCTGCTGCTGCCCTTGCCAGTAGATCACAGACTGCTGTGATGAGGAGGCTCGTGGGTGTGGACCTCCCGGCCGGTGTGGATGTAATCTCCTGTGGTGTGCCCTGTTTGCTCAAAGCACAGAGTATTGGGGTTTGAGGTGCCGGGTGCCGAGTGTTGTGTGTCTCGGTTCCCTGGCAGGAAAAGGGATTCCCTTCCCCCTTGCGCTTCCCAGGTGAGCAGTGCCTGGCCTGGCTGTCGCTGGTCGGGCTGCAGCAGCTGACCAGTACCTGCCGATCGTCCGGCACTCCCCCAGTGAATGAACCCAGTACCTGGTTGAAAATGCCAATCACCCGGTCTTGGGTGTTGCGCCAGGCTAGGAGTTGAAGACTGGGCGCTGCTCCTATTCGGCCATCTTGCTCTGCCCTTCCCGTCGAGTTGTTTTGCTCTAAAGAAGAGTATCTCTCCTCCTATTGTACCTTACTGTGTTTAATTTTGTTGGTTTTAATTCCTGCTTGAGACATTATCTATGACATTTTAAAGAACTAGTGTCCTGATTTTTCAGTCTTTCTTCACATTATAATAAGTAATCTAGAAATTGTAATAAAGATAGTTCAGCGATTTGTAGGAACAATGAGATATAATATTAAATTTAAGACTGTCCTGAAAAATGCAGTATATATCATCACTGGGAGTATGAATTTAGTTGTGTGATTTCAGATAAGTTGGTTTTTCCCTCTTTTGGCTTCAGGTGTCTCAACTGTGATTTTTGAAAGCTGGTCAATGCCAGTGGTTTCCAGGTCTAATAAATGGAATAACATTGATTATGGAAACGTTTTGAATGTCTCCTTGATACGGTTGAGCTTGAATGCTGCTTTTGTTGTCCTGAAATAGAACTCATATATAATGTAAACCACCAATACATATAATGTTTAAAAGTCTATATCATAAATGTGATAAAGAAAAATAAATAGAAAGGCAGTAATTGGTTATAAAATGGCATGTTTTCTATTTATTTTTTAAATTTTTCTTTAACTGCCACCCTGGTTTCTTAATAAAGTAGTGTGTTTTCAATATGTAAATGACTGGTCATTAGTTATCAAAAAAAAAAAAAAAAAAACCATTTATAGAGGTTTGTACCTGTTTGGAGAATTGTTGCAAATCAATAGCTACAAATACAGACACATTAGGTAGGTTGAAATGTGTCTCAAATGCTGTGAGAAGTGTTGATGTTGATAATGTTATTTTGCAAAATGTTAAAAATATCTTGATACACTTCCAAAGTAATACCAAAATGCAATCTTTTAAAAATTTACGAGGTAATTGTATTCCTGAAATCCATACAATATTATTTCATAATTTTGTGTATATTTATTTAGGGTCTAGGTTTAGATAATTATACACAAGACTTTGTGCCTGCATGACATGGGTCTTCATTTTTTTCCAATTTGATAATTTGTCTTTTCTTTGGGGTGTTTAGGCCATTTATAGTTAGTGTTATTATTGCTATAGTTGGGCTTAAATCTACCATTTTGCTATTTATTCAGTTTTTTTTTCCCATCTGTTCTTTGTTCCATTTTTCCTCTTTATCTTTATTTGGACTAAGTAAATATACTTTATGGCTCCATTTTACCTCCTTTGTTGTCTTGTTAGCAATACCCCTTTTATTTTTTATTTTTAATTTTTAGATAGTGTTAGGACTTATGGTATACCTCTTTAACCTATCATAGTCTACCTTCAAGTAATATTTAGTCCATTAGACATAACAACCTCATTATAGCAGCTTCTCACATCTCCCTCCTGGCCATTGTGCTATTATTGTAATACATTTTATGCATATTAAAAACTGTTTTTTATTTTTGTTTTAAACAATTATCTTTTCAAGAGATTTTAAAAATAAGGAAAGTAGTCTTTTATTTTTGCTCACAGATTTACTTTTTCTAGCGTTCTTCATTCTTTTGTGTAGACCCATACTTCCATCTTTCTAGAATTTCAATAGTTTGGGGGGACAGGTGGTTTTTGGCTACATGGATACGTTCTTTAGTGGTAATTTCTGAGATTTTGGTGCATCTGTCACCCAAGCAATGTACACTTTACCAATATCATTTTCCTTCTGCCTTGTAGTGCAAGTTTGTTCACAATGAATTTAGTTAGCTTTTGTATATTTTAAAAACATTTTTATTTCACCTTTACTATTGAAAATAATTTTCACTTGGTATAGAATTCTGAGTCAGCATTTCTTTTCCCTTTTAGCACTTTAGCAATGTTGCTCCACTATTCTCTGGTTTGCATTATTTCCAATGAGAAGTTGGCTATTATTTTTATCTGTACGTAATACAACTTTTATTACAATAATTCTGCTTTCAAGAATTTCTCATCAATGGTTTTAAGTACTGTGCCTATGATGTCTTGCAGTGTACTTTTCTTCATGCTTCTTCTTGTTTGAGATTTGCTGAGCTTCTTAGATCTGTGTTTTTCTTTCACTAAATTTTGAAAATTTCCAGCTATTGTTTCTTCAAATATTTCACTCTCCTTAAATTACATGTATATTAGGTTGCCCATTAATGCTCTGGCCACTTTTGTTTCAATCTTTTTTTCTTTCTATGCTTTATTTCAGACAATTTCTAATGCTAAGTTTTCAAGTTCACTAATCTTTTCTTCTTTAGTATCTAAGATACTGTTAATTTCACCCAGTGTATTTTCATTACAGTCATATTTTTATCTCTAAAATTTTAAGTTATGTATTTTTAAAAAACTCTCTATGTCTCTACATAGCATGCTCAATCTTTGTTCTGTATTCCCAAGCATATAGAATACAGTTACATGCTTTACTATTTTTGTTTACTAATTTTGTAGTTCTGTGTCATTTCTGGATCAGTTTCCATTGATGAATATTACTCTATATGATGGCTAATCTTTACCTATTTCTTTGTGTGCTTGGTAATTTTTTTATGTGATACTATATATTGAGAATTTTACTATATGGGATGCTGAAAGTTTTATCTGTTCTTCTATAAATATTTGAACTTTGTTCTAGAATGCAGTTAAGTTACTTAGAAACAGTTGTTTCTTTCAAGACTTGCTTTCAACTTTTGTTAGGCAGAACTAGAAAGGCCTTTAAGGCTAATTTTACCCCACTACTGAAACAATACTGTTCCATATGCTCTACTTAAATGCTCTGTGAAATTACAAGGTTTTCCACTCTGACTGGTTTGAATACATACTGGTTTTAGCCTTATGTGAGCTTTAAGCATTGTTAACTCAGCTTCTTTGGATAGTTTTATCCTTATCATTAGCTAATTTCCTCACGTGCATGCACTGAGCTGTATTCAACTGAGGACTTGATGGGGAGCCTCTGCTGATCTCTTGAGCTTTGTCTGGAAACTCTGCAGTCAATAATCTGGGGCAATCATGGAGCTTACATTGTTTACATTTTCTCAGGGATTATTGTCTTTTGTTGTCTAATGTGTCTAATGTCTAATATTTCAATTAAAAAAAACTGTCTCAGGTGAGAGGGTAAACCTAGTCCCTTTTAGGTTGCAAACAAAAGTCTCTTTTGCTGTCTTTCTGTTTTTTTATCAATATAATATTAATCTCATCGGAAAATTTAGACAACTTCTTTTCTTTTGCCATTATCCATGCAAATTGCACAAAATATCTATAAAGTATAAAAAATCTATTCCTTGAAAATATGGTAACACACCTGTAAAACCATTGAGACCTTGCTCTTTTTAAATATCTGTTTGTTTCATTTTGCTTTTATTTTCCTGAAATTCAATCTTTGCATATAGGTTTTCTAAATGATAGTCATGTAGTTATTCATAAATTCTTTATTATTTTATTGCTTCCATACCTGTAGCTGTTTTCCCATTTTTCCTACAAATTGGTCATTAGCATCTTTTACTGGGCTTTCCAGAAATTTGTCTGTGTTACTAGACTTTTCAAAAACAAACAACCCTTTTTAAATCAGCATCATTGTTTTTTGGTCTTCTTTAAATTTTTTTTTCTCTGTTTTTATTATTTCCAATCTCATTTTGTCTTAGATTTACTTCATTATTCTTTATCAAACATCAGTTTCACTATTATTCATTCCTAAGTATTTAACAACCACTTTATAATAGCCCTTTTATCCAATGGTTTGTCTCAAAATAATTACTTTTGTTTTCACACATATGTAATAATCCAGCTGTTTTTGTTTTTGTTGTTTCTAATTATTTTTGCAAAGTGATCCAAGAACATACATAGTCTGTCTTTTGCAAAGTGATCCAAGAACATACATAGTCTGTCTTATGATGATCATTTTGAATTAACTGAATTTTCATTTGTCACTTAATATATGTTTGTTAAAAAAATACTTCCTCAGTGATCTAGAAGGATCACTTTCTCTATTTTTGTGAGGTTATTCTTCAAATTTCTATTCATGTTTATTTTTTGTCTGCTTAATCTATCATTTTGGACATGAGGGGGGTTAAAATCTTCAACTATAATGTATTCTAGATTTAGATATTTTATTCTGTAATTTTATCCATTGTTGCATAATAGAATATAAAGTTGTTTTGTTGACATGTAGGTTTGTGATTGCCATATCCTCTTATAATATTTTTCCTTTTACCATTTGAAAACTTACTTTAAGTTATTTTATTATTCTTATCGTAAGTACTGCCACTAAAGTGTTTTGGCATTTTGTTTGTTTCATATTTGTCCTGTGTATCTTTTAAAAAGTCTTTTCATTTTTAACTTCTTTTTTCTTTTCAATTTTTATTTACATTAAGTGGGTAGTTGTGCAGGTTTGTTACATGGGTAGATGGCATGTCGTGGGGGTTTGGTGGTGTACGTATTATTCATCATCCAAGTAATAAGCATAGTACCCAAAAGGTAGTTTTTCAGTCTTTACCCTCCTCCCACCCTCTACCCTTAAGTGGTCCTGGTGGCTACTGTTCCTTTCTTTATGTCTTTGTGTACTCAATGTTTAACTCCCACTTATGAGTGAGAACATGTAGCATTTGGTTTTCTGTTCCTGTGTTAACTTGCTTAGGATAATGGCCTCCAGCTCCATCCATGTTATTGCAAATGACATGGTCTTGTTCTTTTTTTTTGGTACAAACACCACATTGTACATTTACACCATGGAATACTATGCAGTCATTTTTAACGTCGATGTACCCCTCTTGTTTGGCTTCTGTAAACAATGCTGCATCCTTTTAAAAAATAAAGTCTGACAATCTTATTTTAATCATTGAGTTTAATTTATTCTATCATAATTACAAATGTATTGACTTATTTATGACTTTTGTGACCATGAGTGTGTATATTTCCTATGCTTACTTAATTTTTCATTTTCTATGCCTGCTTTTCTATTTTGCTGTTATGTATTGGAAGGAATAGTAATTTTTTGGTTGGTCCTTTTTTCTACTGGTGAGAAAAATATATTCTATTTTTATATTTTCTGCTAGTTATTGCTACTCACTAACATCCATCCATACACTCATTTTCTCCTATCAATGTCTTAGGCTTATCACTAACAATCTCTTCATCCCACACAGATTAAGAACTTACTCAGGGCGGAGCAAGATGGCCGAATAGGAGCAGCTCCAGTCTTCAACTCCCAGCGCCAGCAACACCGAAGACCGGTGATTTCGGCATTTTCAACTGAGGTACTGGGTTCATCTCACTGGGGAGTGCCGGACGATCGGTACTGGTCAGCTGCTGCAGCCCGACCAGCGAGAGCTGAAGCAGGGCGAGGCATTGCCTCACCTGGGAAGCGCAAGGGGGAAGGGAATCCCTTTTCCTAGCCAGGGGAAATGAGACACACAACACCTGGAGAATCGGGTAACTCCCACCCCAGCCACTGGCTTTGAGCAAGCAGTCACACCAGGAGATCATATCCCACACCTGGCCGGGAGGTCCCACACTGCAGACCTCCTCATTGCTTAACACAGCAGTCTGTGATCTACCAGCAAGGCAGCAGCGGGAGGCTGGGGGCTCCCTTCATTGCTGAGAGCCGTAGGTAAACAAAGCTGCTGGGAAGCTCCGGAGCTGGGTGGGCTCACAGCAGCTCAAGAAACCTGCCTGTCTCTGTAGACTCCACCTCAGGGACAGGGCACGGTAAACAATAACAAAGCAGCAGACACCTCTTTCAGGCTCTGTCTGACAGCTTTGAAGAGAGCAGTGGATCTCCCAACCGCAGGAGGTTGAGATCTGAGAAGGAGGACAGACTCCCCTGCTCCAAAGCGGGTCCCCTGACCCCTGAGTAGCTAACTGGGGAGACATCCCCACTAGGGGCAGTCTGACACCCCACCTCACAGGGTGGAGTACACCCTGAGAGGAAGCTTCCAAAGCAAAGAATCAGACAGGTACACTCATGGTGAAAGTATTCTATCTTCTGCAGCCTCTGCTGCCTCCTTTGATACCCAGGCAAACAGAGGTCTGGAGTGGACCTCCAGCAATCTCCAACAGACCTTCTGTGAGGGTCTGACTTGTTAGAAGGAAAACTATCAAACAGGAAGGACACCTACACCAAAACCCCATCAGTACATCACCATCATCAAGAGACCAGAGGCGAATAAAACCACAAAGATGGGGAAAAAGCAGGGCAGAAAAGCTGGAAATTCAAAAATAGGCATCTCCCGGCAAGGGCGCAGCTCGCCATGGCTGTGGATCAAAGCTCAATGAATGAGCTTTGTGAGGATGAGAGAAAGAAGGCTTCAGTCCATCAAATTTCCTGAAACTAAGGAGAATGCATTAAGCGCAAAATAAAATCTTGAAAAGATGGAAAGGTGATAAGCTAGAATGATTAATACAGAGAAAAGGTCAAAAAAGGAAATGAAAGATGAAAACCATAACCGCGAAATAAATGCAAAGCATTAACGACTTCGATCAACTGGAAGAAATATCGCGATTGAGGATCATCAGATAAGAAATAAACTGGCTCGCGTTTCCGCTTCAGTATGGATTATCTCGCCATCCACGTCTGGTCGAGTGCAAAGTAAAGAGGCGGTCGGGTCGGCGCTTTCAGGATATCATCAGGAGAACTTCCCCAACTAGTAGGGCAGGCCAACATTCAAATCCAGGAAATACAGAGAGCCACAAAGATACTCCTCGAGAAGAGCAACTCAAGACACATAATTGCCAGATTCACAAAGTTGAAATGAAGGAAAAATCTTAAGGGCAGCCAGAGAGAGAAAGGTCAGGTTACCCACAAAGGGAAGCCCATCAGACTCACAGCAGATCTCGTAAAACAAGACAGAAGAGTGGGGGCCAATATTCCAACATCCTTAAAAGAAAGAATTTTCAGCCCAGATTTCATATCAGCCAAACTAAGTTTCATAAGTGAAGGAGAAATAAAATCGCTTTACAGATAAGCAAATGCTTGAGATTTTGTCACCACTAGGCCTGCCCTGCAAGAGACCCTGAAGGAAGCTCAACATGGAAGAACAGCGGTACCAACCATCTCCAAAAACATGCCAAAATGTAAAGACCATCGAGGGCTAGGAAGAAACTGCATCAACTAACAAGCAAAATAACCAGTTAATATCATAATGGCAGGATCAAGTTCACACATAACAATCTTAACCTTAAGTATAAATGGACTAAATGCTCCAATTAAGAGACACAGACTGGCAAACTGGATAAAAGAGTCAAAACCATCAGTCTGCTGTATTCAGGAGACCCATCTCACATGCAGAAGAACATACATAGGCTCAAAATAAAGGGATGGAGGAAGAAGATTTACCAAGCAAATGGAGAACAAAAAAGGCGGGGGTGCAATGCTAGTCTCTGATAAAGAGCAGACTTTAAAACCATCAAAGATCCAAAAGAGACAAAGAAGCCATGACATAATGAGTAAAGGATCAATTCAACAGGAAGAGCTAACTATCTAAATATATATGCACCCAATACAGGAGCACCCAGATTCATAAAGCAAGTCCTTAGAGACTTACGAAGACTTAGACTCCCATACAATAATAATGGGAGACTTCAACCTCCACTGTCAACATTAGACAGATCAACGAGACAGAAAGTGAACAAAGGATATCCAGAATTGAACTCATCTCTGCAGCAAGCAGACCTAATGAACATCTATAGAACTCTCCACCCCAAATCAACAGAATATACCATTCTTCTCAGCAGCACCACATCGTACTTGCTCCAAAATTGACCACGTGAGTGATAAAGCACTCCTCAGCAAATGTACAAGAACAGAAATTATAACAAACTGTCTCAGATACAGTGCAATCAAACTAGAACTCAGGACTAGAGCACAATCAAAACCGGCTCAGCTACATGGAAACTGAACAACCTGCTCCTGAATGACTACTGGGTACATCACGAAATGAAGGCAGAAATAAGAATGTTCTTTGAAACCAATGAGAACAAAAGATGCAACATACCAGAATCTGGGACACATTTAAAACAGTGTAGAGGGAATTGATAACACCTTAAAATGCCCACAAAGAAAGCAGGAAAAGGATCTAAAATTGACCTCCTTGCTCATGAATTAAAAAAAGAACTAGAAACAAAACAAACGTTGAGAGAAACTAGCAGAAGGCAAGAAATAACTAAGATCAGAGCAGAACTGGAAGGGAGATAGAGACACAAAACCATCAAAAATCAATGAATCCAGGGTTGGTTTTGAAAAGATCAACAAAATTGACAGACCACTATGAGACTAATAAAAAAAGAAGAAAGAAGATCAAATCGGCGCAATTCAAAATATTAAAGGGATATTGCAACCCACAGAAATACAAACTGCATCGGAGAATACTATAAGCTTACCTCTACATAAAATAAACTGGAAAATCTAGAAGAAATGGATAATTTCCTGGACCACTTACACTCTTCCAAGACTAAACCAGGAAGAAGTTGAATCCTGAATGAATATGCTTAGGCTCTGAAATTGAGGCAATAATTAATAGCCTACCAACCAAAAAGTCCAGGACCAAAGATGGATTCACAGCTGAATTCTACCAGAGGTACAAGGAGGAGGAGTTGGGACCATTCCTTCTGAAACTATTCCAATCAATAGAAAAAGAGTCCTCCTAACTCAACATGAGCCAACATCATCCCTGATGCAAAGCCTAGCAGAGGTAACAAAAAGAGAATTTTAGACCAATATCCCTGATGGGGCACATCGATGCAAAAATCCTCAATAAAATACTGGCAAACCCAGTTCAGCTTAACTACATCAAAAAGCTTATCCCACCATGATCCAAGGTGGGCTTCATCCCTGGGATGCAAAGGCTGGTTCAACATTAGCAAATCCAATAAACATAATCCAGCATAAAGCAGAGACAAAGATAAGAACCATGATTATTTCAATAGATGCAGAAAAGGCTTTTTGACAAAATTCAACAGCCCTTCATCTTACCAGCGCTCAATAAATTGGTATTGATGGAGCATTACTCAAAATAATAAGAGCTATTTATGACAAACCCACAGCCAATATCATGAATGGGCAAAACTGGAAAAAATTCCCTTTGAAAACTGGCACAAGACAGGGATGCCCTCTCACACTCCTATTCAACATAGTGTTGGAAGTTCACAAGCTGGGGCAATCAGACCAAGAAATCAAGAGGGTATTCCAGTTAGGAAAAGAGAAGTCAAATTGTCCCTGTTTGCAGATGACATGATTGTATATTTAGAAAACCCCTGCCTCATTTAAAATCTCCTTAAGCTGATAACAACTAGCAAGTCTCAGGATACAAAATTAATGTGCAAAAATCACAAGCATTCTTATACACCAGTAACAGACAAACAGAGAGCCAAATCATGAATGAACTCCCATTTTAATTGCTCAAAGAGAATCAAATACCTAGGAATCCAACACAAAGGGATGTAAGGACCTCTTCAAGGAGAACTACAAATACACTGCTCCAGTGAAATAAAAGAGGACACAAACAAATGGAAGAACATACATACTCATGGATAGGAAGAATCAATATAAGTGAAATGGCCATACTGCCCAAGGTAATTTAAATTAGATTCAATGCCATCCCCATCAAGCTGTGAGTTTTCTTCACAGAATTGGGAAAAAACTGCTTTAAAAAGTTCATATGGAACCAAAAAGAGCCCAGCATCTCAAGACAATCTAAGTCAAGAACAAAGCTGGAGGCATCGTAACACCTGACTGAAACTATGCCATGAGGCTACAGTAACCAAAACAACATGGTACTTGTACAAAACAGAATATAGACCAATGGAACAGAACAAGTCCTCAAATAGCCCACCACACAAATACAACTATCGATCTTTGACAAACCCTGAGAGAAACAAGAAATGAGGAAAGGATTCCCCAGAAATTTAATAAATGGTGCTGGGAGAAAAATTGGCCCCAATAACCATAAAATTAGAAAACTGAAACTGGATCCTTTCCACTACTCCCCTTATACGAAAATTAATTCAAGATGGATTAGGGCAAATGTTAGACCCTAATACCATAAAATCCTAGAGGAAAACCTAGGTAGTAGTACCATTCTTGGGACATGGCATGGGCAAAGACTTCATGTCTAAAACACCAAAAGCAACGGCAGCAAAAGCCAAAATTGACAAATGGGATCTCATTAAACTAAAAGGCCTGCACAGCAAAAGAAACTACCATCAGAGTGAACAGGCAACCTACAGAATGGAGAACATTTTTTGCAATCTACTCATCTGACAAAGGCTAATATCCAGAACCTACAAAGAACTCAAACAAATTTACAAGAAAAAACAAACAACCCATCAAAAAGTGGGCAAAAAGATATGAATAGACATTTCTCAAAGAGACATTCCTTTAGCCAACAAACACATGAAAAAATGCTCATCATCACTGGCCATCAGAGAAATGCAAATCAAAACAGCAATGAGATACCATCTCTCACACCAGTTAGAATGGCGATCATTAAAAGTCCAGGAGACAACAGGTGCTGGAGAGGATGTGGAAATAGGAACACTTTACACTGTTGGTGGGATTATGCTTAAGTTCAACCATTATGGAAAACAGTATGGCGATTCTCAAAGGATCTAGAACTAGATGTACCATATGACCAATAAATACATTACACAGGGATATACCCAAAGGATTATAAATTATGCTGCTATAAAGACACATGCACCGCGTATGTTTGTGCAGCACACTATTCTAATAGCAAGGAGCGGAATCAGCAAATGTCCATCAGTATGAATTGGATTAAGAAAATGTGGCACATATACACCATGGAGATACTATGCAGCCATAAAAAAGGATGAGTTTGTGTGTCCTTTGTAGGGACATGGATGCAGCTGGAATCATCATTCTTAGCAAACTATCTCAAGAACAGAAAACCAAACACGCATGTTCTCACTCATAGGTGGGACCTGAACAATGAGATCACTTGGACTCGGAAGAACATCACACACCAGGCCTATCATGGGGAGGAGGGAGGGATTGCATTAGGAGTTATACCTGATGTAAATGGCGAGTTGATGGGTGCAGCACACCAGCAAAGGCACAGAAGAATATACATATGTAAAGAAACCTGCGATTATGCGCATGTACCCTACAACCTAGTATAATAATAATAAAATAAATTAAAAAAACAAAAACAAAACAATACATGTACAGGAAAAAAGGGCTCACCTAAAGCTTTACAAAGTCATCTTGGTAGTATTGTCATATGAAGGTATGCCTTATTGTATTAACCTTTGTGATGCACTGTATTTTTTTAATAAATTAAGGTTTGTAACAACCCTAAAAAAGGAACTTGCTCAACTTTAAACTGTTTTGTTCTCTTTTCCTTCCTCAAATTCCTTATAAGTATTATTTGGGATTTTATTTCCAGGCTTTTATCAATACATATATTTTTGTAGTTATTTGCCGAGATGCCTCTTTTCTTTAAATGCATTTATTTATATATTCCATTTCTTCTCTTTGAATTAATTTCCTAGCTTACTGCGATACTTTTAAAAAATCATTTTAATTTCTGTGGTATACGTGCAGGATGTGCAGGTTTGTTACATAGGTAAATGTGCATCATAGTGATTTGCTGTACCTATCAACCCATCACCTACGTATTAATCCCAGCATGCATTAGCTATTTATCCTGATGCTCTCCCTTCTCCCACCCCATCCCCCATCAAGCCCCAGTGTGTGTTGTTCCCCTCCCTGTGTCCATGTGTTCTCATTGTTTGGTTTCCACTTAGAAGTGAGGACATGTGTGTTTGGTTTTCTGTTCCTGCATTAGTTTGCTGAGGATAATGGCTTCCAACTCTATCCATGTTCCTGCAAAGGACATAATCTCATTCCTTTTTTGGCTGTATACTGTTTCACGGTGTATAGGTACCACACATCTTCTTTATCCATTCTATCACTGATGAGTATTGATTTTAAAAAGTCAAGAAACAAGAGGTTCCATGTCTTTGCTATTGTGCATCATGCTGCAATGAACATATGCGTGTATGTATCTTTATAATAATATGCTTTATATTCCTTTGGGTATATACCTAGTAATGGGATTGCTGGGTCAAATGGTATTTCAGGTTCTAGATCTTTGAGGAATCACCACATTGTCTTCCATAATGGTTGAACTAATCTACATTCCCACCAACAGTGTAAAAGCATTCCTATTTCTCCACAGTGTCACCAGCATCTCTTGTTTCTAACTTTTTAATAATCACCATTCTGATTGGTATGAGGCAGTATCTCATTGCGGTTTCGATTAGCATTTCTGTAATGATCAGTGATGTTGAGGTTTTATTATGTTTCTTGACTGCATCAATGTCTTCTTTCAAGAAGTGTCTGTTCATGATCTTTGCCTACTTTTTAATGGGGTTATATATATTTTTTGTAAATTTGTTTAAGTTCTTTATAGACTCTGAATATTAGAGCTTTGTCAGATGGATAGGTTGCAAAACTTTTCTCCCATTCTGTAGGCTGTCTGTTTGCTCTTGATGATAGTTTCTTTTGTTGTGCAGAAGCTCTTTAGTTTACTTAGATCCCATTTGTTGATTTTGGCTTTTGTTGCAATTGCTTTTGATGTTTTTGTCATGAAATCTTTGCCCATACCTATGTCCTGAGTGGTATTGCCTAGATTTTCTTGTAGGCTTTTTATCGTTTTGGGTTTTACATTTAAGTCTTTAATCCATCCTAATTTTTGTGTAAGGTGTAAGGAAGGGATCTACTTTCAATTTTCTGCATACAGCTTGCCAGTTCTCCCAGCACTACTTATTAAATAGGGAATCTTTTCCCCATTGCTTGTTTTTGTCAGGTTTGTTGAAGATCAGATGGTAGTAGATGTGCAGTTTTATTTCTGAGTTCTCTATTCTGTTCCATTGGTCTATGTGTCTATTTTTTTACCAGTACCATTGGTCTATGTGTCTATTCTATACCATGCTGTTTTGGTTACAGTAGCCTTGTTGTGTAGTTTGAGGTCAGGTAGCATGATGCAAACCCACACTCAGGTATATCATAATTTAGTTTTATCATAATTTGTTTGAAGTCAGGTAGCATGATGCCCTTTGTTCTTTTTGCTTAGGATTTTCTTGGCTATATGTGTTCCTTTTTTGGTTCCATATGAAATTTAAAATAGGTTTTTTGTAATTCTGTGAAGAATGTCAATGAATGGTAATTTAATAGGAATAGCATTGAATCTATAAATTACTTTGGGTAGTATGGCCATTTTCACTGTATTGATTCTTCCTATCCATAAGCATGGAATGTTTTTCCATTGGTTTGTGTCCTCTCTGATTTCCTTGAGCAGTGGTTTGTCTGAAGAGGTCCTTTGCTTCCCTTGTTGTATTCCTAAGTATTTTATTCTCTTTGTAGCAATTGATGAATGGGAGTTCATTCATGATTTGGCTCTCTGCTTGTCTGTTGTTGATGTATAGGAATGCTTGCAATTTTTGCACATTGATTTTGTATCCTGAGACTTTACTAAAGTTGCTTATCAACTTAAGAAGCTTTTGGGCTGAGACAATGGGGTTTTCTAGATATAGAATTATGTCATCTGCAAATAGAGAGAATATGACTTCCTGTCTTCATATTTAAATACACTTTATTTCTTTCTCTTGCCTGATTGCCCTGGCCAGAACTTCCAATACTATGTTGAATAGGAATGGAGAGAGAAGGCATCCTTGTCTTGTATTGGTTTTCGAGGGGAATGCTTTCAGCTTTTGCCCATTCAATATGAGATTGGCAGTGAGTTTGTCATAAATGGCTCTTATTATTTTGAAGTATATTCCTTCAATACCTAGTTTATTGAGGGTTTTTAACATGAAGGATGTTGAATGTTATCGAAGGCCTTTTCTGCATCTATTGAGATCATCATGTAGTTTTTGTCTTTAGTTCTGTTTATGTGATGGATTACATTTATTGCTTTGCATATGTTGAACCAGCCTTGCATCTCGGGGATGAAGCTGACTTGATTGCAGTGGATAAACTTTTTGATGTGCTGCTGGATTTGATTTGCCAGTATTTTATTGAGGATTTTTGCATTGATGTTCATCAGGGATGTTGGCCTGAAGTTTTCTTTCTTTTTTTTTTTTTTTTGTATCTCTGCCAGGTTTTGGTATCAAGATGATGCTGACCTCATAAGATGAGTTTGGGAGGAGTCCTTTCTTTTCGATTGTTTGGAATAGTTTCAGAATAAATGGTACCAGTTTCTCTTTGTACCTCTGGTAAAATTCAGCTGTAAATCCGTCTGGTCCTTGGCTTTTTTTTGGTTGGTGGGCTATTAATTACTGCCTCAATTTTGGAACTTGTTATTGGTCTATTCAGGATTCAGTGTCTTCCTGATTTAGTCTTGGGAGGGTGTATGTATCCAAGAATTTATTCATCTCTTTTAGATGTTCTAGTTTATTTGCATAGAGGTGTTTATAGTATTCTCTGATGGTTGTTTGTATTTCTGTGGGGTCAGTGGTGATATTCCGTTTATCATTTTGTATTGTGTCTATTTGATTCTTCTCTCTTTCCTTCTTTATTAATCTAGCTAGTTAATTTCATTAATTTTTTAAAAAACAGCCTGGATTCATATATCTTTCTGAAGGGTTTTTAAAAACGTCTTTATCTCCTTCAGTTCTGCCCTGATCTTGGTTATTTCTTGTCTTCCACTAGCTTTGGGGTTTGTTTGCTCTTGGTTCTCTTGGAATACTTTTAAGGCCTGGTATTATTGAAAACACCTTTATTTCATCACTCACATGTAATTAAAAACACTAAAGTTTTTAAGAAAAACTTTACATAGGTGTCTTATTTTTAAAATTTATTTAGTTTTGTTTTAATTGACAAATCATAATTATATATTTATGGGGCCTAACAATGTGATGTTTTGATATATGTTTACATAGTGGAATGATGAAATCAAGCCAATTAACATATCTATCACCTCACATACTTAGCATTTTTTGTGGCGAGAACACTTAAAATGTACTGTTTCAGGGGTAGAAGTTATTCTTTATTTTCTTCTGACTGCTAGTATTCTGTTGAGAATAATGAAGTTCTCGTGATTTTTATTCTATTTTTCCCTCTGTAAAGTTTTTAGTTTTAGATTTTTCTTCTTGATGTTACTAAATTATGATATACCTGGGTGTGGGTTTGGTTGCGGGTTTGGTTGCTTATTTATATATTTTTATTATTATTATATCTTCTTGGTAAATATTCTATTAGCCCTTTCAGTATGTACTATAACTATTTTTAATTATGAGGCAATTTCTTTGTTATTATGTCTTCAAATATTGCCCCTTCTGTAGCTTCTTTTCCCTGTTCTTATGGGATTTTTATTAAGCTACTATGGACACTTTTACTCCTGACCTCATATTCCTTAAAGTAGTTTGTATATTTTTTATGTCTTTATTCCTTCTGATTTTGTGTGTGTGTGTGTGTTTCCTAGCTTGCAAATGTAATCTTTGGCTTTATCCAGTTTGTCTTTCATTACGTACATTGTACAGGAAGCTTAGGAGGTTCTGAAAGAATTAGATGGATATAGACAGTCCTTATTGCAGTGGTTGCTACAGCTAGACACTGCTCAAGTGATTCGAAGGGATTAAGGTTGGCATTGCATCACTTACCAAACACCAGTCCTGAAGATGCCAGAAAAGGCATGGACAGTCAGAGGGAATGCCAACTACATTCAGCAGACTGGGAGAAAGCTGTGAAAAGCCCTTACCATCTGAAGCTAATGGAACATAATGTAGGGTGGAGAGACAGCCTTGGGTGAGAGAGGACCAGGGAAGAAGACCAGAGGGCCACAGACTACAGAAGGGCAGGTGGAGATTTCTGGGCCTATACTCTCCCCTCCCAACATCCATTTGCACTGACTGGATAGGAAACTCCAATCTCAACCTCTGGACAGGAAGAGCTAAGCTGAGCTTCTCATCCATAGACAGAATTGTGTCTCAGCATCCCGATACCACAGGGGCTTGGCAAAACCTGCCTGCCTCAAGCCTCAGCCTCTTAAATAGCACTGCCTTGATGGGGGTTGGGGAGAGGAACAGAAAATAGAAGTCCCAGCTAGAGGCAGAGTGGCTCAAAAACCCAAACCAGTCTCTCATAGGATATCAGGAGAGGCCCTCAAATGTGAGCCCTTCAAATGCAAGATATATCCTGCCCAAACCTCAGCCCTGGGGAGGAAAACACAAGCTGAGTCACAGCTTTTGAGAGTATACACACAATGTGAAAAGGAGAGGCAGCCTACAATCTAAAGGTCATGTGGATGAGCTCCCTGGCAAACTTCATGAGGCATTAAGAAGCCCGAGCACTATATAAGAAAGACAACAAATGGAATGCAACGTAAAAAATAGAATGGAATACGTCACAGTAACTAGATCTAACTAAACATACTGAAAAGACAGTATGCTAAAAATAAAAAACTAAACCCAGCCATAGTAATATTTCCAGAGACATAAGATAAGACACTGAGAACATAAAGCAAGAATCAATGGCTACATTAGGATGAATAATGACCTCCCAAAGATAATGGCTTTCCAATCCCTGGAACCTGTGAAAATGTTAAGTTACAAAAGGGCCTTTGCAGATGTGATTGAGGTTACAGACGTTGAGATGGGGAAAGTATCCTGCATTGGTAGGATCTGGTAGATCCTAGGTAGACAATCTGGTAGATCAGGTAGACAATCTGACCCCATGAGCTTTTAAAGTCAGCTGAAGTTAGTGAGAGAGGCCTGAGACATGACAAAGACTCAACTGCTGTTCCCAGCTTTAAAGACAAAGGGGTCGTGAGCCAAGGCATATAGGCAGCTGTGAGAAGCTGAGAGCTATACCCAGCAAGGAAGCAGGACCTCAGTCCTGCAACAATGTGAAACTGAATCCTGCCAACAACCAGCATGAGCCTGGAGGCAGCTTCTCCCCCAGAGCCTCTAGCAGGAACACAGCCACCAATACCTTGACTTGAACACAACGAGCCCTGATCTTGACCTCTGACCTGCAGAACTGTGAGATGATACATTTGTGCCACTAAAATTGTGACAATTTGTTATGGCAGCAATAAAATTACTAATACAGTATTGATGAAAATTTGTCAAAATAAACAAAGAGTGGCAGAGAATGGATGGCTTGATTCAAAACTATCTCTTCTCCATATACTCTACCACTAAAGTTTTCAGATTGTGGATATAGACACATGCAACTCCAATGTTAGTAATTTAAAAACTATGAACATTATAAATAATAAAAACTTTTCTGTCTGACAAATGTGCATAGCTGTTACTATGTTTAAAAATTATTGCTGGTAGGATGTAAAACATCACATTTTACAATAATTTCTAACTTGTCAAATGATTTTACTTTCACTGTATCACAATCATGCTAACCTTGTGAGGTAGAGACCACGGATGTGATCATAACCTATTCTATGAATGAAGAAATTGAGGCTTAAAGAGGTTTACTGGTTTACCTTTGGTCATGTGGTAAGCTAGTGGCAAATAGAGCCCCTAACATCGTGTTTCTTTTTTACCAGTTTTTTTTTTTTTTTTTTAATCTCAGCATAGGCTATGCTATGCTGAGATAATAAATAAATTTCTCAATTTTAGTAGCTTAGGAAAATAAAGGCTTGTTTCTCATTCACATAAAATCTTCTGTGAATTAGAAAATTTCTTGCATCCTGGAACTATGCACCTGGAGCATCAAACTTTCAAGGTCACTGAGGCAGGAAATAGAGGGATGGAGAAGCCATCTAGCTCCTCATGCCCATAGCTACTGGCCAGAAAAAGTCACATGGCCCTGACCCAAGTACAAAGAAGGCTGCGAATTGTAGAGGAGCTCATGGACTACATGGTGACCACCAACTATTTCTGTCACAGTCACCTGTGTACGAATCATCTGGGAAGTCTTTAATAAATACACTTATTTTACAAGTAAAACACCATATTGTCTGAAACTTTCCTTAATACACCATAAAGAAAAAAGAGTGTGGAGCACTGAAAGATAAAAAAAGATTGGGAAAATGTTAATTGTTGAAGCTGGGTGATGAGTACCTGGGAATTCATGATATTATTCTCTCTACTGTTGAGTATCTTTGAAAATTTCCATTATAAAAATTTAAGCAATAAAAGAAAAACTCTCATCCAGGGAACTTTTATTTAGTATGCCTGAGGTGAGGCTTGGGTATGAATATTTTGCAAACTCTTCCTAGGTTATTTCCAAGGGGATTTAACCCTATCACTCATCAAGTTTCATATTCATATCATGGTCATGTATTATTTAAATATATATATATTTAATATATATATATATATACACACATACACACACACACACTTTTTTTTTATTGCTGTTGGACTATTCAGTTCATGAATAATCAGTTTTAATTATTTGTGTTCTGATTCCATGCTATGTATAGCTTAACCTTGAGTCTTTTTAATACCTGTGGTCTTGATATTGTCACAAAATAAATGTTCCTGAGACCAGCCTGGTTAACAAAGACAGACCCCATCTCTACCAAAAAACATTTTTTTTTTTGTCCTGTGAAGCAATCTTTTTAAAAAAGAAAATTCTCCTGAGGTCAGTATACTTAGTCCCACCTCTGTGTTTTGGAAACTAGATGATGTGGTTGATTAAAAAGACCACAGATTATTTGCAGTTTCTCCCATGGAGACTGGGCTCTATTTACCTACCTTTGAATTTGACCTGGTTTTGTGGTTGCTCTGACCAATAGAATTCAGCAGAAGGGACACTGTGGGAATTCGAAGCCTAGGTGTAGGCTTCTGATCTCACCCTCTTGGAAAATCACCTGCCATGTGGCCAAGCCCAGGCTAGCTTGCTGGAAACACATGACACAGCCGACAGTCTCACCAACCACCATACATGCGAGTCAGGTCACATTACATCATTCAGCTGCAGTTGAGCCACTAAATAACTGCAGCCATGTAAGTGACCTCAAGTGAGACCAGAAGAACCACTCAGCTGAGCCCAGTTCAAATTGTTGGCCCATAGAGTCATGAGCAAATAAAATGGTTGTTATTTTTAAGCCACTATGTTTTGGGATGGTATGTTATGCATCAACAGACAACAGATTAGATGGTGTTATCCCCACAGAACCTCAAGACCATGGTTCAGATTTTAAAATGTGTTTTCTCTTTGTTTGGATTTTCTTTCTTCGATTCTTGAAAATCTCTAGGCTACACATCTCAGAGATTAGAAGAATTGCATCTCAGAAGTCTCAGAGTTAAAAAAACAATCAAACTTTGTTTTCCCTTCAAGGAGAGCTGGTGTCCTTTATTCACTCAGCTTTCCTTTTATCTACTTTTATGACATCTGAGTTGCACTAGGATGTGATTTAATTTGGGGGTTGGAACAAAATTTACATTGACATTGAGGGAGTTTTTCTGAGAGATAAACTTTCAAGGAAACACATATTGTAATTCAAGAGAAAGTGAGAGTTTTGAACTAGTGTGATTTCAAAAGCAAGAGTTCAGGCACTGAAGTCTATGCATTAACTTACTCCCCAGATACTGTTGGTGGTATTTGCCTCTACTGGGATAAACCCAAGAACCTTATGAGGCAGTGATAATATTAAGATATTAATTCCACAGGTGAGGAAAACAGGATTGAGTGAAAAAACTGTTTGACTGATGCTAATTTCTTACTATCACAGTTAGGAGAGATCTAATGTTTTGCAAAATCACACCAAGGACCTAAACTTTAATGAAGCAAACTTTCCCTTTCCTGTATCAATCCTCAGTGGGTCACACAAAAGAGAACTGCTGCTTCCCAACCATTCTGTTCCTGAGTCTGTGCATTAAGTGAAGTCTAAATGAGAAACTTGCATTCCAGGGAAAGCACGTATGTGCCCCAAAGCAGATTAAAGCTGTCATGAATTCTTGAATTACACCAGTGAGTCTGAGCATCCTTGGGAATGACTTGCTAAACTGCTCTTTTTAAAGTTATGGTGCCTTTGCTATAGATTGAATCTTGCCTATGAGATGCAGTCTTAAAATAATGCATGAATTAGAAGGTATCATTTTTACTTTTTATCTTTAAAATGCTCACTATATCTAGCAGAGCTTACAATCTAGAATCTTTGACCATTGGTGACAATTTTCAAAATATATTTTAACCAAGAATAACTATTTTTGCCTGTCTGAAAAAGGGCATATTAAATGTATTTTTAAGTGATGTAGTTCATATATTTTCTGCTAAAAAAGTCATAAATGAGAGGAAAGGCATTTACTGTGAGAGGACACTGCCCACTTTATGAAGGGATTGAGTGGCAAAGACAAGCAACTTTTTAAAACTTGCTGACAAAGGGAGTGCCTGAAGCAGTGAGGAAGACTTTCAAGAGAAATTAAACAGGGGACTTTGATGTACACTTCTTTGTGCATGTTCCTGAACCCAGGGCTACCGTTGACTCAAAAATAATGAGCCCTGCCCTCAAGAGTTTACAATCCATATAGACATAGAAGGCATGATGCATTTGAAAAGTTAAGGGCAATAGAACAGGCAACACGGCAACAGCAACGACAAAAACAAAAATTCAGGACAGACATGAGACATCGCAACAGCACATGATAAACTTAAAATGAGTATGGGGTATATGCTACATGGACTCAGATGGAGCAGGGCTTTTGAGGGCTGGGTATGGGGCAAGGCCATGCATGTTATACGATGGGAACAGTTTTCAGATCCTAAAGAGTGAACAAGATTTGGGAAAGCTAAAAGGAGCAAGTAAGGTAACCCAGTTTGAAAAAAGGTAGAGATGTTAATATATGAGATCGTGAAGGAAAGAAGCAAGAAAGCATATAACAGCATGCATAGTTTGGAGACCATGAACAGAACAATGGAGTGAAGGTGGGTGTTGGTGGAAGGTTGGTGATTTAAGCCTGACTACGGGGGCTCTTAGTGGTCAAGGTATTTGATCTCTATTACCTTGATAACTGGAATCTCATATAAATCTTCACGTGTCTTCAAACACTTATTAAGATGTCCAAGAAGACTAAGGACTATCTATCTTGATAAAGGGACAGATATTTTCCTAAGCGTTATAAGCTAAAATAAGATACACCACTCTTTCAGCCTTTGGATTTAAAAGAATGATTAGAAGCCCAGCCAATCTATTTAATTGGGATCAGGCTGATAGCCTCTCGCCACTAAAATATAAACCTAGTTCTATGATTTAAAGTCAGACTTTTCTTACACAAAACTGGGCATAAAGAAATCAAACACTAATCTTCACTGCATTCTCCCACCTAAACACACTCATGTGTGCACAAACATGCATATGTGTGCACTCAAAGGTGATGTTAAAAATACTTAATAATGTAATGTATAATACATATATAAATGTATGTATTAAAAAATTGCTTAGGGAGTAGCTTAAAATAGCTACAAATTTCATCAAATCATTATAACAATTTCCAAATAATTTGTTGATAATCAGAAATGCTGATTGCGATTTTTTGTTTTAAGTGATTATCGTTCAAGAAAAAAAGCCTTCGTCTGAGCCTCGATTTGATGAGGCAAGCTGCATCAAACCCTTCCAAGGATACTTCATTGAATTGTGAGCCATTAGCCCTTAGTGCCCGGGTGCTATGTGGCAGCCAGAGGCAAACAGATGTCTAGCTCGTGCTGTGTGGCTCAGTACACGCCTGGACATCAGGACTTCCCATGAGGCTTGGACCTGTGACTTGTCCCTCACTGATAATGCTGCTCCCCCTATCATTGCTCTGCTAAAGATGGCCCTGGAGCAGGAGGCACCCTGCCTTCTCACATGTGCCAGCCAATGTGAACCTCATTATCACTGGGGTCATGTTTAATGGGATTGCACAAGAAGTAGTAGTAGCAGGGCTTTCACATTCTAAGTAACAAGGGATCTCACTTCTGTTTTGATTTTAGTAGGAAGGATCTCTGCCTGTAACAGTGAGCTTAAAAGAACCTTTCCAATTGTGAAAAGAGCAGGCTCAGGCACTATTTTCTTAAGTCAAGTATTGGCAAGCATGTGCACAAAGACGAATGTACAAAATTCTAACAGTAGAGCATCTGTATTCGAGGAGAAGAGAATGTAGATTGAGAATGTAGATTGGATGAGCCTTGACCTTCTAGCTTTAAAGGAGGTCACCATTTCCTCAATTAGGAAACTCTGTTCAGAATTCAGTTACCTACAAATGTGTGTAGAAAATAGAGTATGATTTTCTGTATAGAATATAGAACTTGAACTAATATCTTGAAGTAATCTGTTATCTTTATAAAGTCCTGAAGTGAAATAAGCCTCTTTGGATACTGCTTTATGTAAATGATTGTACTTAGATGGAACCTTCTTTCTATAAATTTCAAGATCAAGTGCGCAGGTGGTAAAGCCAGGTGAGTAGCATTCATTACAGCATTCTAAAACTATGAAGTATGCTGCGATCTGGACCCCCTAAATACCATTAATTTCTGCATTGAATAACTAAGGATTATGACAGAGGAGTTTGAGCCTTTATATGCATAATGGTCACCAAAAGAGGTGGGAAAAAGTGCAATTTTGGGGTCTCACTCCCAATCAGAGGATCTGATTCACCTGGGGAAAGACTCTGGGATCATCCTTTTAACAAATGCTGAGGCTTTCTGATGCCATTGTGAGGCATTCTTGTGACATTCTTGTGACACTGTGAACCACACCTTAAGAAACACTGAATTAGGGCTTTATGTTTCAGATCATAATTGTCGCTCTTTTGCATAAAGGAGGGAGTGATTAGGGTAGGGTGTAGGATAGAGGAAAGATAAAACATGGTATTCTTGATAGCTAAAGAAAAACATCAATAAGTCGCTTCTCTCTTCCCAAGAACTGCCCAAACATGCCAATTTTACAGAAGCTGTGCAAAACAGGAAGCTACTGCAGTTAATTTCTCACAAATTTACAGTCAGATAAAGACAGAGGTCATTATGACAGAGACAGCAGGCTGGGAGGGGTGAGAGTAGGGTGCCATCTTGTTATTCTCTTTACTTCCAAAACTATTATCATCTGTAAATGAAATGAACACACTGCCAGTTCTGATTCTGACTCACTAACCAAATAGTTAAATTTAATAAAATTCCGGTCTAATCCAGACAATTCGTGGCCAACTAGGAACTTTCTCATCAAGTTGTTTTGTTATACTTACTTTTATGATGTGTGGATGGATTCAAAATCAATTATCATGCTAGAGAATACTATGGATGAGTCAGAAGAAATGAGCTAAATTTACATGTAGCAACATATATAGACCTCAAAAACAAAAGACTGAATGAAAAAAGCAAGGTACACAATGGGATCAGTAGAAAAATACTATTTATAAATATAATATGTACACACAAAATAATGTCAACTATTTTTCAAGGTTGAACACATATCTTTTATTTTTAAAATTATACTTTAAGTTCTAGGGTACATGTATACAACGTGCAGGTTTATTACATATGTACACATGTGCCATGTTGATGTGCTGCACCCATTAACTTGTCATTTACATTAGGTATATCTCCTAAGGCTATCCCTCCCCTCTCCCCCATCCCATGACAGGCCTCAGTTTGTGATGTTCCCCATCCTGTGTCCAAGTGTTCTCATTGTTCAATTCTCACTTATGAGTGAGAACATGTGGTATTTGGTTTTCTGTCCTTGCGATAGTTTGCTGAGAATGATGGTTTCCAGCTGCATCCATGTCCCTACAAAGGACATGAACTCATCCTTTTTTATGGCTGCATAGTATTCCGTGGTGTATATGTGCCACATTTTCTTAATCCAGTCTATCATTGATGGACATTTGGGTTGGTTCCAAGTCTTTGCTATTGTGAATAGTGCCACAATAAACATACCTGTGCATGTGTCTTTATAGCAGCATGACTTATAATCCATTGGGTATATACCCAGTAATGGGATGGCTGGGTCAAATGGTATTTCTAGTTGTAGATCCTTGAGGAATTGCCACACTGTCTTCCACAATGGTTGAACTAGTTTACAGTCCCACCAACAGTGTAAAAGTGTTCGTATTTCTACACATCCTCTCCAGCATCTGTTGTTTCCTGACTTTTTAATGATCGCCATTCTAACTGGTGTGAGATGGTATCTCATTGCTGTTTTGATTTGCATTTCTCTGATGGCCAGTGATAATGAGCATTTTTTCATGTGTCTGTTGGCTGCATAAATGTCTTCTTTTGAGAAATGTCTGTTCATATCCTTCTCCCGCTTTTTGATGGGGTTGTTTGATTTTTTCTTGTAAATTTGTTAAAGTTCTTTGTGGATTCTGGATATTAGTCCTTTGTCAGACAGCGAGATTGCAAAAATTTTCTCCCATTCTGTAAGTTGCCCGTTCACTCTGATGGTAGTTTCTTTTGCTGTGCAGAAGCTCTTTAGTTTAATTAGATCCCATTTGTCAATTTCAGCTTTTGTTGCCGTTGCTTTTGGTGTTTTAGAAATGAAGTCCTTGCCCATGCCTATGTCCTGAATGGTATTGCCTAGGTTTTCTTCTAGGGTTTTTATGGTTTTAGGTCTAACATTTAAGTCTTTAATCCATCTTGAATTAATTTTTGTATAAGGTGTAAGGAAGGGATCCAGTTTCAGCTTTCTACGTATGGCTAGCCAGTTTTCCCAGCACCATTTGTTAAATAGGGAATCCTTTCCCCATTTCTTGTTTCTCTCAGGTTTGTCAAAGATCAGATGGTTGTAGATGTATGGTACTATTTCTGAGGGCTCTGTTCTGTTCCATTGGCCTATATCTCTGTTTTGGTACCAGTACCATGTTGTTTTGGTTACTGTAGCCTTGTAGTATAATTTGAAGTCGGGTATGTGATGCCTCCAGCTTTGTTCTTTTGTCTTGGCAATGTGGGCTCTTTTTTGGTTCCATATGAACTTTAAAGTAGCTTTTTCCAATTCTGTGAAGAAAGTCATTGGTAGCTTGATGGGGATGGCATTGAATCTATAAATTACCTTGGGCAGTATGGCCATTTTCACAATATTGATTCTTCCCATCCACAAGCTTGAAATGTTCTTCCATTTGTTTGTGTCCTCTTTTATTTCATTGAGCAGTGGTTTGTAGTTCTCCTTGAAGTGGTCCTTCCATCCCTTGTAAGTTGGGTTCCTAGGTATTTTATTCTCTTTGAAGCAATTGTGAAGGCAAGTTCACTCATGATTTGGCTCTTTGTCTGTTATTGGTGTGTAGGAATGCTTGTGATTTTTGCACATTGATTTTTATATCCTGAGACTTTGCTGAAGTTGCTTATCAGCTTAGGAGATTTTGGGCTGAGATGACGGGGCTTTTCTAAATATACAATCATGTCATCTGCAAACAGGAACAATTTGACTACTTATTTTCGTAATTGAATACCCTTTATTTCTTTCTCCTGCCTTATTATTCTGGCCAGAACTTCCAACACTATGTTGAATAGGAGTGGTGAGAGACAGCATCCCTGTCTTGTGCCAGTTTTCAAAGGGAGTGCTTCCAGTTTTTTTCCCTTTTAGTATGATGTTGGCTGTGGATTTGTCATAAATAGTTCTTATTATTTTGAAATACATCCCATCAATACCTAAGTTATTGAGAGTTTTTAGCATGAGGGGCTGTTGAATTTTATCAGAGGCCTTTTCTGCACCTATTGAGATAATCATGTGATTTTTGTCTTTGGTTCTATTTATATGATGGATTACATTTATTGATTTGCGAATGTTGAACCAGCCTTGCATCCCAGGGATGAAGCCCACTTGATCGTGGTGGATAAGCTTTTTGATGTGCTGCTGGATTCGATTTGCCAGTATTTTATTGAGGATTTTCACATTGATGTTCATCAGGGATATTGGTCTAAAACTGTCTTTTTTTGTTGTGTCTCTGCCAGGCTTTGTATCAGGACGATGCTGGCCTTATAAAATGACTTAGGGAGGATTCTCTCTTTTTCTATTGATTGGAATAGTTTCAGAGGGAATGGTATCAGCTCCTCCTTGTACTTCTGGTAGAATTCGACTGTGAATCCATCTGGTCCCGGACTTTTTTTGGTTGGTAGGCTATCAATTATTGCCTCAATTTCAGAGCCTGTTATTGGTCTATTGAGGGATTCAACTTCTTCCTGGTTTAGTCTTGGGAGGGTGTATGTGTCCATGAATTTATCCATTTCTTCTAGATTTTCTAGTTTATTTGCATAGAGGTGTTTATAGTATTCTCTGATGGTAGTTTGTATTTCTGTGGGATTGGTGGTGATATCCCCTTTATCATTTTTTATTGTGTCTATTTGATTCTTCTCTCTTTTCTTCTTTATTAGTCTTGCTAGCAGTCTATCAATTTTGTTGATCTTTTCAAAAACCAGCTCCTGGATTCATTGATTTTTTGAAGGGTTTTTTTTGTGTCTCTATCTTGTTTAGTTCTGCTCTGATCTTAGTTATTTCTTGCCTTCTGCTAGCTTTTGAATGTGTTTGCTCCTGCTTCTCTAGTTCTTTTAATTGCTAGGGTGTCCATTTTAGATCTTTCCTGCTTTCTCTTGTGGGCATTTAGTGCTATAAATTTCCCTCTACACACTGCTTTAAATGTGTCCCAGAGATTCTGGTATGTTGTCTCTTTGTTCTCATTGGTTTCAAAGTACATCTTTGTTTCTGCCTTCATTTCGTTATGTACCCAGTAGTCATTCAGGAGCAGGTTGTTCAGTTTTCATGTACTCGAGCGGGTTTGAGTGAGTTTCTTAGTCCTGAGTTCTAGTTTGATTGCACTGTGGTCTGAGAGACAGTTTGTTAAAATTTATGTTCTCTTACATTTGCTGAGGATTGCTTTACTTCCAACTATGTGGTCAGTTTTGGAAAGTGCGATGTGGTGCTGAGAAGAATGTATGTTCTGTTGATTTTGGGTGGAGAGTTCTGTAGATGTCTATTAGGTCCGCTTGGTGCAGAGTTGAGTTCAATTCCTGGGTAGCCTTGTTAACTTTCTGTCTCATTGATCTATTTAATGTTGACAGTGGGGTGTTAAACTCTCCTATTATTATTGTGTGGGAGCCGAATTCTCTTTTTAGATCTCTAAGGACTTGCTTTATGAATCTGGGTGCTCCTATATTGGGTGCATACATATTTAGGATGGTTAACTCTTCTTGTTGAATTGATCCCTTTACCATTATGTAATGGCCTTCTTTGTCTCTTTTGATCTTCGTTGGTTTAATGTCTGTTTTATCAGAGACTAGGATTGCAACCCCTGCTTTTTTATTGTTTCCCATTTGCTTGGTAGATCTTTCTTCATCCCTTTATTTTGAGTCTGTGTGTGTCTCTGCACGTGAGATGGGTCTCCTGAATACAGCACACTGATGGGTCTTGACTCTTTATCCAATTTGCCAGTCTGTGTCTTTTAATTGGAGCATTTAGCCCATTTACATTTAAGGCTAATATTGTTATGTGTGAATTTCATCCTGTCATGATGATGTTAGCTGATTGTTTTGCTCGTTAGTTGATGCAGTTTCTTCCTAGCATCGATGGTCTTTACAATTTGGCATGTTTTTGCAGTGGCTGTACTGGTTGTTCCTTTCCATGTTTAGTGTTTCTTTCAGGAGCTCTTGTAAGGCAGGCCTGGTGGTGACAATATCTGTAAGCATTTGCTTGTCTGTAAACAATTTTATTTCTCCTTCACTTATGAAGCTTAGTTTGGATAGATATGAAATTGAAAATTCTTTTCTTTAAGAATGTTGAATATTGGCCCCCACTCCCTTCTGGCTTGTAGAGTTTCTGCCGAAAGATCCACTGTTAGTCTGATGGGCTTCCCTTTGTGGGTAACCTGACTTTTCTCTCTGGCTGCTCTTAACATTTTTTCCTTCATTTCAACTTTGGTGAATCTGACAATTATGTGTCTTGGAGTAGCTCTTCTTGAGGAATATCTTTGTGGCATTCTCCATATTTCCTGAATTTGAATGTTGGCCTGCCTTGCTAGGTTGGGGAAGTGCTCCTGGATAATATCCTGAAGAGTGTTTTCCAACTTGGTTCCATTCTCCCTGTCACTTTCATGTACACCAATCAGATGTAGATTTGGTCTTTTCACATAGTCCCATATTTCTTGGAGGCTTTGTTCTTTTCTTTTTACTATTTTTTCTCTAAACTTACCTTCTTGCTTCATTTCATTCATTTGATCTTCAATCACTGATACCCCTTCTTCTAATTGATCAAATTGGCTATTGAAGCTTGTGCATGCATCAAGTAGTTCTCGTGCCATGGTGTTCAGCTCCATCAGGTCATTTAAAGTCTTCTCTACACTAGTTATTCTAGTTAGCTGTTCATCTAATCTTATTTCAAGGTTTTTAGCTTCTTTAAGATGGGTTCAAACATCCTCCTTTAGCTCGGAGAAGTTTGATCATCTGAAGCCTTCTTCTCTCAACTCGTCAAACTCATTCTCCATCCAGCTTTGTTCTGTTGCTGGTGAGGAGCTGCGTTCCTTTGGAGGAGAAGAGACGCTCTGAGTTTTAGAATTTTCAGCTTTTCTGCTCTGGTTTCTCCCCATCTTTGTGGTTTCTCCCCATGTTTGTGGTTTTATCTACCTTTGGTCTTTGATGGTGGTGATGTAAAGATGGGGTTTTGGTGGGGATGTCCTTTCTGTTTGTTAGTTTTCCTTCTAAGAGTCAAGACCCTCAGCTGCAGTTCTGTTGGAGTTTCCTGGAGGTCCACTCCAGACCCTGCTTGCCTGGGTATCACTAGCAGAGGCTGTGGAACAGCAAATATTGTAGAATGATAAATGCTGCTGCCTGATTGTTCCTTTGGAAGCTTCATCTCAGAGGGGCACCTGGCCATGTAAGGTGTCAGTCAGCCCCTACTGGGAGGTGCCTCCCAGTTAGGCTACTCAGGGGTCAGGGACCCACTTGCGGAGGCAGTCTATCCATTCTCAGCTCTCAAACTCCATGCTGGGAGAACAACTACTCTCTTCAAAGCTGTCAGACAGGGACATTTAAGTCTGCAGAAGTTTCTGCTGCCTTTTGTTCAGCTATGCCCTGCCCCCAGAGGTGGAGTCTACAGAGGCAGGCAGGCCTCCTTGAGCTGCAGTGGGCTCCACCCAGTTCCAGCTTCCTGGCTGCTTTGTTTACCTACTCAAGCCTCAGTAATGGTGGGCGCCCCTCCCCCAGCCTTGCTGCCACCTTGCAATTCGATCTCAGACTGCTGTGCTAGCAATGAGTGGGGCTCCATGGACGTGGGACCCTCTGAGTGAGGTGAGGGATATAATTTCCTGGTGTGCCATTTGCTAAGACTGTTGGAAAAGCACAGTATTAGGGTGGGAGTGACCCGATTTTCCAGGTGCCATCTGTCACAGCTTCCCTTGGCGAGGAAAGGGAATTCCCTGACCCCCTTGTGCTTCCCAGGTGAGGCGATGCCTCTCCCTGCTTCGGCTCATGCTCTGTGGGTGCACTCATTGTCTTGCACCCACTGTCTGACAAGCCCCAGTGAGATGAACCTGGTACCTCAGTTGGAAATGCAGAAATCACCCGTCTTCTGCGTCGCTCACACTGGGAGCTGTAGACTGGAGCTGTTCCTATTCGGCCATCTTGGAACCTCTCCAGGTTGAACACATATCTAAATGAAAATATGAATGATGGAATGAGGATATATGCATTTAATAAACTAAAGTGAGTCCTTCTATTGGGAAAAGGGAAATTGAGTTTGGGGTTGGAGGATAAAGGGGAAAAACAACAAATCAAACCAAACCAAACCAAACCAAACCAAACAACAAAACAGGGATCTGGTCACAGATCAATGATAATTGTGGATCTTGAGCCGAGATGTGTGGTAGACTCAATTCAGAAGCCCGTAAAGGATAGAATGAAAAGTGCTGACAACTTGATCCTTGCCCTTAGGGAACTGCAATTTAGTTGCAGCTATTTGCATGAAACTAACAAGGAAAGATATTACATAATCAAGTGTTAGGTGAGACTAACTAATAACTATAATAGTCGAGAAAATAGAGAGAAAAAAGAAAAAATAACAGTAATTTTTAAGGCAAAAGAAAAAGAAAATATTCTTTGGTGTCTGCTAGTGGTCCTCCTAAGCATTTCATAGTATGATCATTTTCAGAAGTCTCTTATTTTCACCATTTTCTCAATGGTCTATAGGAATTAGATCAGTTTAGATCTTTTAGTCCTATCTCGGTTCCCAAGGACTATTTGTCTACTTATTTACTTTCTTTATGCATAGGAAATATGATTGAATTTTGCTTAAATGAGGAGAATGTTCATTTAACTTAATTTCATTTATTTCTTCTTACTCATTTTTTTTCACACTGAGTTTTACAGTGTGAAGGCTCTGTGAAGTCAGGAGATGTTTGCAAAGATTTTCCAGTACGAAAGTGTGTTCTTCTACTGTACATTAGTTAGGGTAATGTGGACTGCCACAATAGATATACCGCCAATCTCAGAGGCTTAAAGCCCACATCACAGAACAATGATGGTTCTCCTGGACTGCTGGCTCCCCTCCACACAGTGATTCAGGAACCCAAGTTCCTTCAATCTTGTGCCTTTGCCATCTTATATACTCCTGGTTTTCCCTGGGGGTCTTTTCCATTCCAGCCAAGTGGAAGGGGAGAAAGCCTGGCAGCTCCTGGCCACCTGAAGCCCAGCCACACATCTTGGACCTTCTTCTTGCCCTGAGGTGCTTGGGCAGCAGGGGGCTCTTGAGCCCATTCTCATGTTTACAGTGGTTGGGGGTGTGGAGGGGGTCTGTGAATCTGAGAGTCATTCTGGTGACCTCCTGCAGGGAGCCTTCTGCCACCAGCCCCTCCCCAGACCCTCAGGTAGAGCCAACAAAGTCATGTGCTGCCCTGTCACCGAGCCCAGCTGCAAGTGGCTCCTGGTGCTAACAGCAAAGTCACACTCCCAGGCCTTCCTGATTCCCACCCCAAGGCCACAGGGAGCCCATTCAGCTTCTCCCAAGCCCAGGTCAGGCCTGGCCTCATCTCAGACCCTGCTTAGGATGGGGGATGTGGCTGGAGAGCTCCTGTGCTCAACCCTTCTTGGTGCATTTTTTTGGAAGAATAAAATTGCCTTTCTCTTTGTAAAAACAACAACAAAAATGAAACAAAACAAAAAAAGATGAAAGACCACATTTGGGAAGTTTTAGGGGTCAGGTCTGGAAGTTACAGCACATCACTTCCTATTCCCATCCCGTTGGCTAGTACTCAGTCATATGGCTGACAGGCAGGTGAGGAATGCATGACTATGCATGGTCATATGGCTGACAGGCAGGTGGGGAATGCAGGCAGGCATGCATCTATCTGCATGCTCAGGCATGGAAGATGGGTCTGCCACAAGACTCCCGTTTATTTACACATTAGCATCAATCTCTCATCCATAGAAGGTGTAGAAATGAGGAATGATAAAGGTGCAAGGAATTAAACCTTTGATTTAACTTCATCTATTTGACATTGGGTAAAGAACCTGGATGTGACTTTTGAGTCTTCCTGACCAACATTCATTGCTCACAAGATAAGGAGAACTACATGAACAGAACAATGGTATACACTGGAAGGGCTGGCAAGTCTCCACCTGACAAATATCCTGGGATGTGGTCAAGAGGCCAATGGTCAGCTTTGTGCTGGGCTCCTTCATCTCCCTTTTCTGATTTCTCTGAGCGAGTGTCAAGCTGTCTGAACCTTTCAGTCTTGATTGTTTTCTAGTTTTACCCCTGACCTGCCTACACCTTTGGTACTTGCTTGACTCTTGCTTCTCTGGCTGATTTCCTTGGGCTCCACTTCCTGACAGCCTGAATTTCTGTGTCAGTTACTTCAGCCCTAGCTGTGCCTGCATCAGCTTTCCTTCCAACTTGTCTCAGTGCATGGCCAGCCACCTTTCACGTCACTAAATCTGGGTTGTGGTACAACCTGGTTAGTATCACACTGTTGCTGTCTTCATCTCAGGGTGATTATGGTCTACTAATAGTTGGGATTTCTGTGTGAAATCCCCACAAAAGACATGAATATTTTATCCCACATTCACACATATATATTTGCACTTGACGAGAGGTGTGCTGAGTCACCCATACATTTCAAATAAAAATTGAAATTTGAGTCATGAAAGGAAGTTCTCCTGGGGACATCTGATCCAGTGTCTCTGCCATGTGCTTAGGAATTTGCTCATCCTATTTGATAACTGTTCAAAATGCTCTGGAGGGAACCGAGCTGAATTTTCAACTCGGGCCTGGGAAAGTAATGTGACTGAGTAAATCCTTTGTTCCTTAGGGTAATGCAGGATTAAAATACCTGTAGTCAGGTAATCAATCAATGGTGCAGATATTGTGCCTTAGTTTGGGCAGCTGTAACAAAGTACCCTAGACTAGTGGCTTGTAAACAACAGGCATTTTTTTCTCACAGTTCTGGAGGCTAGAAGTCCCAGATCAGGGTGTTAGCATGGTTGGGTTCTGGATCAGGGTGCCAGCATGGTTGGGTTCTTGGTGAGGGCTCTCTTCTGGGTTGCAGACCACCGACTTCTCATTGTATCATCACAAGGCAGAAGGAGAGTGAGCTAGGTCCCTCTCTGGCCTCTCCTAATAAGGGCACTAGTACTATTCTTAAAGGCTTAGGTCTACCTTTATGACCTAATCAACTGCCAAAGGCCCCACCTTCTATCACACTGGAGGTCAGGCTTTAACATATGAATTTTGGGAAAACAGAAACATTCAGTCTATAACAGGTTCATAATATGTCTCTTTCTCTCTTTACTCAAACATTTATGTGCAGTGGTTAATAGTGTATAGTGCAATAATTTATTTGCCTTTGATTTATGGAGGGATCGGCAAACTACAGCCTGTGAGCCAAATTGGGCCTGCTGTCTGTTTTGGTAAATAAAGTTGTATTGCAACACAGCCATGCCCGTTTTTTAACATATCATCGATGATGGCTTTCATGCTCCCACAGCAGAGTTGACTAGTTGCCATAGAGACGGTACGGCCTACAGGGCCTATAATACTTATTATCTGGCCCTTTACGGAAAAAGTTTACTGAGCCCTGCATTAGACACAGACAGTAAAAGTGAATACCTTGGAAGCACTTAATTTCTGAGACAGAATAGCCAACAAATGAGTGTTTGTTTTTTTGTTTTTTAAATCTCAGTCTTCCTTTAATTACTTTGTCCCTTCTGCCTGGACTACTCAGACACTTCAATCACGTATCCAACAAATAGCCATGATGTGCTTACTATGTGGCAGGCATTGCTTTTGGTGCTGTGACAAAAACAGGACATACAGAGCCTCTGTCTTCACAGATCTCATATTCTATTGGGTGGAGAGACCAGAGATTGATGAGCAAGTAGATGTATAACATCATGTCTCCTTATGGTTCACCTTATGAAGATAAACAAAGCAGGTGCAAGGGTCTCTGTCTGATTAATTGCTCCTTAATTCCTTATTCCTCTAAGGTCTTTCCCAAGCCAGCTTCCTTCATAAGATCATTCTTTGTCTCGTCATTTAGTCTTTGCCTATTTCCTTCCCTTGTAATTCAAAGCTCTTTTTATTTTGAACTTTTAAGGAATTTATATCATTCTACTTTGGATTGTAGTTCTTTGTATATGTATTTCTTCTTCACCATATATTGTGAGCCCATTGGTGACAAGGGCAATGTGGCAATTTTAAATTTCTCAACAGTAACCCACACAGTGCCTGGACATGGGTAAACATTTTTGATTAAGCCACGTCTTGGTTCTAATACTGGTGGTTTTTGGTACATGATGATTTGATGCACTCCCCTCTGTCTGTGGTCCTACAGAGTCTATGATCACCACTGTGTCCCATCAGCCACTTACAGACAGAGGGAGTGAGTCTCCCACATTTTGAGGAATTGGAATCCCTTCAGGAATTCACTACGCCCACAGGCCCATCTGGACCATAAGATCTACCTATTCTTTTGACATACAAACCAGAGAAGATCTTAAAATGTTATAGCCTGAATTTTCCCCAGTAAGGAAAGAAAAATCCAGCCAATTAACCAAGTAAAAGGGAGGAAAGGAGGGAGTTGCACAAATCATTAGCAAATAGAAAATTAAACAAAAAGTTCTTGGCTTTTCTTGTTGTTTTAAACTACCCCCTGACTCCACCCAGAGTCTAGGTACTGGTCTGTTCATAGGAAACCACATTACTTTGTTGGAAAGAAACTAGTATTGGAGGTTGTATTAATCAGAGTTTGAGGATGAGCCAATTTCTTCCATGCATGGGATGAATGGGGTTATTCATGAAGGGGCGTCTGGGCAGGAAGTGGGGGCATTGTGGCTAACTAAGCCAGGCTAGCCCTTGAAAGCAGAAGGGAAATCTTTCAGAACAAATGAGCAACAGCTAGGATGAAGAAGAAGGTCAAAGGTGCCTGTAGAAGGTGAGTGAGAAGGAAATGAAGAGTTGCAACCTGTTACCAATTAGCATGGTTCTTTGGGCCAAATCATGCACAAGTGGCTCATGGGTCATGAGCTTCCTGCAGTACACACATCCCTGAGCCATCCATGGAAAAGACCCATCACTGTGACCCTTAGCATGAAAGAAGCTAATTTTGTTATTGTCTTTTTCTCTTCAGCATCATCATTGACATTTTCCACTATTTCTCAGCCCTCGGAGGGAAAAGCCCATATTTCATATAATGCTTAAGATAAAATAAGATTCCTAGATGCCCTTGGCTTCTATTTCAGAACATCCAAGTTTCACTGAATTAGAAAGTCTGGAAATTTCTGTCGATCGTGGGGGTGTTTACAAATTGGGGACAAGGTGGCAGCCAACTTACTGTGGGAACTTGGGCAAGAGTCTTCCGTCTGCCCACAGTGGAAACCCTCCCTCTGAAATCAGGAGGGCTGCAAGGATGACCTGAATTTGCTTCTTACTGTGCTACAACCACACATCCTTGTACAAAGCATAGGAGGATTCTTGTCTTCTAGAAGCCAGGCTGTATTCTTGAAGTCTTGCTCTCTAGGACCATCTGCAGGCACCTGGGGTAGAAGCAGCCCTGGGGTAGATAATGCAGCCAGTGGTCAGGCGGTGGGCTTGCTTGTCTTGTAGGTTTCTGCCCCTATGTATGGAAAGTCTTTGCCATTCGACTATATACCTTCATATCACTACATTTTTGTGTATCCATCAATTGAGCCTGTGTCCATTCCTAGGATTCTGTGTTCATTTTTCCAGAAAAGTCTATGTTTTCCAGTTGACCCAATAGGAAAAAAATGTGATCTTTGGAAGGTGAAGACAAATCTATATCCATCGTTAATGAACTTGTGGTTGCCTATAATGACAAACACAATAAAAATTTCCCTATAGTAAATATACATAAATTTTTATAATAATATCAGTGTTACTAATACAATGGCAACTTTCATTCCTTGAACACTTACTATGTGCCTGGAATTATGCTAAGAACATTTAAAGCATAATGTAATACCATGAGGTAACTACTAATATCATCTTCATTTTACAGATGAAGAAAGTGAGGCTTAGGTTAAGTAACTTTCCCAAAGACTCATGACCAGCAAGAGGCAGAATCTGCAAGCCTAATTCTAGAACCCATGGTCTTTATTTCTATATTATTATTGTCCCAGTTCACACAGCTAAAAATTGATGGAATGGAGGCTCAAACCCAGGCAGCCTGACTCAGAGGCTTCACTCTTTTCATTTTACTATGTTTAAATTTTTTTCTGTGTTTTTACATATTTCTACCAGATGTGCTTGAGTGCTAGCTCTTTTTCTTCTTGACGACAGGTGGGTTCAGGAGATTCATGGCCTATTGCTTAGTAGTTAGGAACTCTGCAGTGTAGATTAGTTATACACATTTATGAGAGAATGAGACATTGTATTGCATTGAGATGTATAAACAGAGGCATTTTTTAAAAAGCATGCTTGTTGTAAACAACTGCAGCAGGAAGATTACAATTATATCTATCTCAAACACTAACCAGTTGCAGCAAATATTTTAGATTTTGTGTAATAATGGAGTCAATTCTAAGTGGAAAAAGAGTAAAATGATCAACGGATAAGATCATTGTCAATTCTATCTTACTTGAAACAATACATTTATTAACACCAGGTACAATTATAAATAATTAGTTGCAAATCAAATCCTATGACTTTTCAAAGTTATCTAAAATGTTTCCTATTTCAGGTTAGTATAGCCCGGATGTATACTAAAAGAATTTAAGAACAACAGAGTCCTCATCTCTTTACATTGAATGTCAGGAAATAACAAGACAGGATTTGTAATTTGAGGCAAAAGTTAGTCACAAATAGATACACTCTTACTTGAGACATCATCTTCCATGGGATTAGTCAACAAATGAGTTTTCTGATTAGCTAGCACAGAGAAGGGGTTTACAATAAAGCATCTGGAACAAAGGAATTTTAGGTTCAACTGGACATCTTCCTAATTTTTCTTTAATGTAAGAAGGTAAACCCATTTTCTGATTCAATACTTTCCATTCTCAAAGAAGTAACTGATATTATCCTACTTCCACAGCATTTGCTAGAAGCTTATTTAACTCAAGTCTCGATTTAAGCCTAAAATTCCACAAAATAAACGACAAATGATGAAGTGGGATTCTTCAGATTCTGAATCCAGGCTATTGACCTGCCACTTCCTATTTCTATCTGTATTCTTGTGTAAGATTCTTGGAAGGCACTGAGGCACAGGCTTTTGAGGTCATGGTCCAAGTTGTAACCATTAGTTTGACAAAGGTTTTTGACTGTCTTTCTGATACATAATAGATTACACTTTCTGGCTTCCTTGTAATTTGCTGGGAACGCTTGAGCAGCCCTGGCCCAGATGCTGTATTTGAAAGTACACATTACTTCCTGTCAGAGTCTGATTGACAGGCAGCTGTCCTCCTGCAGTCTTACCCTCTACCGTGGAGGGAAAACAATGAGTTTTATATGATTGCTCTGTTAGCCTGACCCGTAGAATGGGGCTGTCATGGAAAAGAGCAGAAAAGATTACGTAGCATAAACAAGAAATCAACTTTTTTTTTTTTTTTTTTTGGTTTTAAACCACTGAGATACGGGAATTGTTAGTTATTAGAGCATAAGTTAGCCTATCATGAGGCCGGTTACTTGTTAGAGTATTGTATGTCATAGGCAAGCTCAAGAATCACCAAGATAGTCCTGAAGAACAGTAAGATGGAGGGGTAGGAAGACTTTTGTTTTTATATTAAGCTTTATTATAAAGTTTTAGTAATTAAAATAGTGCAGTATTGCTAATGTGATAGATAAAATGGCTGATAAAAGAAAATGAGAGTTCAGAAGCAGCCCCAAGCATATTGGAAAATTTTATATTTGACATAGGTAGTATTGTAGATCACTGAGAAAAAAAATAATAGTCAGGAAATGGGGCTGGGAAAGTTGGTATTCCACATGAGAAAAAAAGTGGATTTAGTCCCCTTTCTCATATAAAAAATCCGTTCCCAATGGATTAATGAGCTAGAAATGAAAGGCAAAAATTTTAAATTTCACTGAAACGTTTGGTAGAGAAATCATTCTTAACAGAGAGGAAAACATGGATGAGTCAATATTTTACATTAAGATTAAGGAAACAAAAGTCTCTATTAAAAAGAGGCTGAAAAGATAAGCCACACAGCATATATTTGCAAAAGATCACACATCAGAAAGAAAAATGATAACTGAAAAATAATTCTGTTCATGGCAAAAGAATATAGCCATTTCACAGAAGAGGAGAAACAAATGGCAAATGGATATTAGTGAAGATACACCACTAGTCATCAAGAAATGCAAATTAATTGCACATAAACATGCAAAAAATCAAGAAGTTTGACAAAACCAAATGCAGATGAGGATGCGGATTGATGGGAAGTCTTGTGCTTTTTCCAGTAGAGTGTTAGTTGATACAACTACTTTTAAAAACATTGTTTTCATTCCCTTATAGAGCTGAGCACTAATTCTACAAATGAGCAATTTCACTTATAGGTGTCATGAAGAAATACTCTAAATATACACACTAAGACACATGTGATAACATTCATTGGAACATTGTTGGTAAGAACAAAAATCCTGAAACAATCAAAATGTCCACTGATAAGAATATAATTTCTGTAATGGTGGAATATCTTTTAAATGGACTTTTATATAAATTAGTGAAAAGTAAATGAGTATCATATTCATGTATAATTATGAATGAATCTTCAAAAATAATAGAGTAAGAAAAAAGTCATACAGTAGAACAGTACATATAGAATGGTACCATTTTTAAAATTCTTAAAAACAACATATTGAGAAGGAAGCTAGAGAATTAGCTAGGGAAGGAACACATATAGATACAGTAATTTTGTTAATACTCCAATTCTTAAGCGGGTGACAGGTCCATAGGCAACCCTTTTACTATCATGCTTCCTTCTTTATGCATGTGTCCCATATGCAACAAATCTGATATATTTTTCCCCAAAGACCTTGTATAGGAAGAATAGTAGTTTTCAGATAAGTGTCCAAAGAAGTTTGAATAAAAGGTATGTCTTTTCATTGGAAAGCTCTTCTAGCAATGGGAACTTCTTCATTCTCCAAGCACCTTTTAAGTGTTCAAAATTAGAGTTGCCTTTCTCAACAATTTTCATTTCTGATTTCAGTGTTCATGGATGCCTTTGAAATTTTCCAATAGTAAGTAACAGAAGAATGACTCTTTGGCAATATTTCCTTTCTCTCCTTTGTTTTTCTTTTTCTTTTTATTAATTTCAACTAAATTATTGATAATTTGTCAATTTATAAATGCTCCTGATTCCTTGAGCTTGCATTATGTCTAAGACATTTGCTTCCAAAATATTTTTATTTGTCAATGTAAAAGAGCTTTCTCAAATGATAGCCTTTATTTTTGACATTTTAATTTAACTTTTCATTTTTTTCTGGGAAACAAGGGATAATTTAACTTTTCAGATAATTCTTTCATGCTTCTGTGTCAGTGCTTGTGATTTCCCCAATAATTACAATAGCTAACATTTCTGTAGCACTACTGAGAGGTGACAAAGTGCCAGCAGCCCTCGCTCTCGGTACCTCCTTAGCCTAGGCGTCCACTCTGGTGACACGTGAGGAGCCCTTCAGCCCGCCACTGCACTGTGGGAGCACCTCTCTGGGCTGGCTGAGGCCACAGCCGGCTCCCTCTGCTTGCAGGGAGGTGTGGAGGGAGAGGCGCGGGCTGGAACCGCGGCTGTGCCCTGCGCTAGTGGGCCAGCGCGAGTTCCGGGTGGGCGTAGGCTCGGCTGGCCGCTGCACTCGGAGCGGTGGCTGGCGCCGCTGGCCCTGGGCAGTGAGGGGCTTAGCACCCGGGCCAGCAGCTGCAGAGGATGCGCCGGGTCCCCCAGCAGTGCTGGCCTACTGGGGCTGCACTCGAATTCTCGCCGGGCCTCAGCTGCCTCCCCGCAGGGCAGGGCTCAGGACCTGCAGCCCGCCATGCCCGAGCCTCCCTGCCCCCCACCCCGCTTCCCCCGCCCCCGCTTCCCCCGCTCCCCACCCCCTCGCTCCCCCCGTCCCCCACTCCCCCCTGCTCCCCTGCACAGAGAGGTTAAAAAATCTTACTGAATTTCATAAGAAAGCTGGAATTCAAACCAGGAAGTCTAGTTCCGGATTCCATGCTCCTAACCACCACATCTCTCTCTCTCTCTCTCTTTTTTTCCTTTGAGACAGTTCTCACCCTGTTACCCAGACTGGAGTGCAGTGCCTTTATCATAGCTCACTGCAACCTCCACATCCCAGGCTCAAGCAATCCTCCTACCTCAGCCTCCCGGGTAGCTGGGACCACAGGGGCATGCCACCACAGCAGGCGAATTTTTGTGTTTTTGGTAGAGACAGGGTTTCACTCTGTTGCCCAGACTGGTCTCGAACTCCTGAGCTCAAGCGATCCACCCACCTCGGCCTCCCAGTGTGCTAGGAGTACAAGGATGAGCCACCATGCCCAGCAGCTGTTTATTTTTTTATCAATCAGTTTTCTTTCTCTCTTTCTTTTTTTCTTTTTGAGAAGAAGTCTCGCTCTGTTGCCCAGGCTAGAGTGCAGTGGCACAATCTCGGCTCACTGCAACCTTCACCTCCCGGCTTCCAGCAACTCTCTGCCTCAGTCTCCCGAGTAGCTAGGACTACAGGCGCCTGCCACCAAGCCCGGCTAATTTTTTGTATTTTTAGTAGAGACGGGGTTTCACCGTGTTAGCCAGAATGGTCTCGATCTCCTGACCTCGTGATCCGCCCGCCTCAGCCTCTGGATCAATCAGTTTTCTATCTGAAGAAACACATCTACCTATTGCTTACAATAAAAACTTTTCTGTTGTGTATCTTCCAACGTGCCATCTGGATGCATCATCTGGATGAGATACATGCCTTTGCCAACATTGTTGCCAGGTATTAGATTTGTTCTGCCTGATCCTACAGTCATGGGAGCATAACTAGTATAGCCTGCTAGACTAGTTTGGGAGTACAGCTACAGTCTGGTTTATTTTTTCAAAAATAATTAATTAAATTAATTTATTCAGTGCGTGTGTAATACACTTATATGATTCAAAAATCTAAAAATATGAAAAGATGATACAGTGTGAAATATCTTCCTCCTGCATCCTTCACCTAGTCTACAGATTCTCTCCCCCATGCAAGCAATCTTATCATGTTCTTAAAGCCTACATTAAATATATATATTAAAAATTATTTTGAATATTAAGCTTTATTTTGCACTTAACTTCGTGTCAGGCACTATGCTAAACACTTTTCATTTAATCTTTCCAGCAATTTAATGAGGTGAGTTTTACTGTGATCCCTATTTTTCAGATGAAAAAACTGAGGTATAGAATGATACAACTGGGTCAGGCATGATGGCTCCCATCTGTAATACCAGCACTTTGGGAGGCCAAGGCAGGAGGATCACTTGAAACCAGGAGTTTGAGACCAGCCTGGGCAACGCAGGAAGAACCTATCTCTACAAAAAAAATTAGTAAGAAATTAACCGGGTGTGGTGGTGCCCTCCTATGGTCCCAGCTACTTGGGAGGCTGAGGTGGGAGGATTACCTAGGCTTGGGAAGTCGAGGCTGCACTGAACTGTGACTCCCGCATGGGTGATATTTTGGTTGTGGGGTGTCGGGCTCCAGAGTTCATGCTCTTACCTACTGCAGTATACTGTTTCTCCATGCTGAGTCTTTTTATGAGACATATATAAAATAAGTGGATTATTTAAAGTTTATATAGCCCCACAGGAAAATGTTATCTCCATTTCTTGGAGAAAATAAGACACATACTTGTATATTTCTTTTGTAAACATCATTATTGAGATATAATTTATATTCCATAAAAGTTACCCCTTTAAAATGTATAATTTAATGGTTTACAGTATATTTAGAGTTGCAGAGCCATCACTATGATCTAAGTTCAGAATATTTTTATCATGCCCAAAGAAGCCCTGTCAATTCTTCTGTCAGTTCCCCTAGCCTTCCCCTCTCCACCCTGGACAGCCACCAGTATATTTTCTGTCCATATAGATTCACTTATTTTGGATTTTTCACATTAATGGAATAATATATTGCCTTTGTACTGAGTTATTTCACTTAGTATAATGTTTTCATAGTTTATATTGTAACATATATCTGTAGTTCTTTCCTTTTTGTGGCTGAATAATACTACATTGTATGAATATACAACATTTGGCTATTAATCAGTTGATGGATATTTGTGTTATTTCCACTTTGGGTTATTGTGAATAATACTTCTATGAATGTTTCTGTTCAGGTTTTTGTATAAATATGTTTTCATTTTTCTTGGGAGGAGTGGAATTGCTGGATCATATGGTAACTTTATGTTTAAGCTTTTAAGAAATTGCCAGACTGTGTTTTATAGTGGCTGCACCATTTGACACTCCCACTAGCAGTATATGAGGGTTCCAGTTTCTCCACATACTCGCCAACACTTGTTATTACCCATCTTTTTTATTATAGCCATTCTAGTGAGTGTGAAGTTGTATCTTACATGGTTTTGATTTGCATTGATTAATGATATTGAGTGTATTTTTACATGTTTATTGACCATTTGTGTATCTTATTTGGAGAAATGTCTATTAAAATCCTTCACCCCTTTAAGGCCGGGTGTGGTGGCTCACACCTGTAATCCCAGCACTTTGGCAGGCCCAGGCAGGTGGATCACGAGGTCAGGAGATCGAGACCATCCTGGCTAACATGGTGAAACCCCGTCTCTACTGAAAATACAAAAAATTAACCGGGCGTGGTGGTGGGCACCTGTTGTCCCAGCTACTCAGGAGGTTGAGGGAGGAGAATGGCATGAACCTGGGAGGCAGAGCTTGCAGTGATCCGAGATCGCTCCACTGCACTCCAGCCTGGGCAATAGTGTGAGATTCCATCTCAAAAAAAAAAAAAAAAAAAAAAAAAAAATCCTTTACCGCTTTAAAAACTGAACTGTCTTTTTATTGGTGACTTAACGATAGTTTTTAGAATACACTCTGGATACCAGATTCTTTATTGTAAACAATATTTGCAGATATTTTCTATCATTCTGCAGGTTGTCTTTTCATTTTCTTGATGGTGTCCTCTGAAGGATACAAATTCTAAATTCTGATAAAGTCAAATTTGTCCTTTTCAGGAAACTCTTGTTACTTGTGCTTTTGGTGTTACATTTAAGAAACAACTGTCCTACACCAGATCACAAAGATTTGCACCTATGTATGTGTTCTGGTTAATACTGAGTGTCAACTTGATTGGATTGAATGATACAAAGTATTGATCCTGGGGGGGTGTGTCTGTGAGGGTGTTGCCAAAAGAGATTAACATTTGAGTCACTAGGCTGGGGAAGGCAGATCTACCTTTAATCTGGTGGGCACAATCTAATCAGCTGCCAGCGAATATAAAGCAATCAGAAAAACGTGAAAAGGAGAGACTGGCCTAGGCTCCCAGCCTACATCTTTCTCCCGTGCTGGATGCCTCCCCTGCCCTCTAACATCGGACTCCAAGTTCTTCAGTTCTGGGACTCGGACTGGCTCTCCTTCCTCCTCAGCTTGCAGACAGCCTATGGTGGGACCTTGTGATTGTGTAAGTTAATACTTAATAAACTTTCCTTTATATGTATATAAAATATATATGTTTATATATATTTATATAAAAATGCATTTATATTTTAAAAATATATATATTTATATATATTCCACCTTTATATATATAATATACATGTGCTTTCTTGTGCTTTTATATATATTATATACATTTATTGTGCATATATATAAAGGGAAGTTTATTAAGTATTTTATATATATATATCTCCTACTAGTTTTGTCCCTCTAGAGAACCCTAATACAGCATTCTTCTATCAGTTTTATATTTTAATTCTTACATTTACATCTATGATCAACTTTTAGTTCATTTTTGTGTATGGAAGTGGTACACATTATTTTTTGTATATGAATATCCAGTTTTCTGAGCACCATTTGTTGAAAAGACTATTCCTTCTCCATTAAATGGTCTTGGTATCATGGTAGAAAAACAATTGTACATAAATGTATGGGTTCATTTCTGAATTCTCAGTTATACTCTATTGACCTATATGTCTATCATTATGCCAGTAGCACACTACTGTCTTGATTATTTCAGCTGTGTAGTAAGTTTTGCAGTAAATCAGAAAGTGTGAATCCTTCAGCTTCATTTTTCTTCAATGTTGTTTTGGCTATACTGAGTCCCTTGCATTTCTATGTGAACTTCAGGATTAGGTTGTCAATTTCTTCAAAAAGGCAGCTGGGGTTTTGATTAGGATTGCATTGAAACTGTAGATCAATGTGGGGGAATATTGCCATTTTAACAACATGAATTCTTTAAATTGATGAATTTGGGTTGATTTTCTATGGCGGATCTGATCTTGAGATCCGATCCGATCGGCGCAGCAGCATGGGCGGCGGGCGGGCGGCAGCGGCGGCGGCAGCACCATGCTGTTGTTCGCCCGGCGCCCTGCCCTGTTCACCCGTTCGCCCGTCCTGGCGTTCATGGCAGCAGCAGCAGCGTTGGCGGCGGTTAAGCGTTTCAGAGTTTTCCCACTCTTTGTTGCCCAGGCTGGAGTGCAATGGTGCTACTCGGCTCACTGCAACCTCCACCTCCCAAGTTCAAGTGATTCTCCTGCCTCAGCCTCCTGAGCAGCTGAGATTACAGGTGCGTGCCACCATGTCCGGCTAATTTTTGTATGTTTAGTAGAGACGAGGTTTCACCATATTGCTCAGGGTGCTCTCCAACTCCTGAGCTCAGGTGATCCGCTGGCCTCGGCCTCCCAAAGTGCTGAGGTTACAGGCGTGAGCCACCGTGCCCGGCCTGGAATTGCTTCTTAGTTTCATTAGAAACCCAATTATTTTGAATGAATTGTTGAATTTATTGAATTTATATTGAATTAAATATTCAATTCCTGACGTGACCTTTTAACAGGCAGTTGATGTTTTCATTCAATGGACTTTCCTTCATTTCCAATTTTCTAATCAGTTGAAATTCTGGTGTGATAATTGGAGACACAGGTCAGCCCTGCTGTTGCTTTTGCAGGTGCTCTATATCTTATTTGAAGGTTAGCCTTGCAGGTTACAGTTGACTCTTACAGACCCTGGAATGATGCTTGTGCTTACCCAAGTTCTGCTTGTAGTGCCACAGGATTGATTACTGGAGCCTTTTCATTGTTGTTTGAATTTGCATGTTCAGCCATTGCATTTTCAAAGCAGGAATTATGGTGCCAGGCAATCAAGTTTAGAGGTGCTTCTAGCTCCAGCCTGGACCAGAACCCTTAGATTCTTGTGCTGGAACTGGACATCAGCTCAGTCCCAGTGGTGACTTTACTTTTAAGATCCTTTAGGTCTCCTCAGCCAGCAGAACTTGGGTCAGCCAATCCTGATCTACTCTGTTTTTCTTAACTTTGAATTTTGGGGAGCAGGTGTTGAGGTCTTTGTTCCTTCCTTCTCAAAAAGCCTAGAGAAAAATCATTAAACTTGGTATAACTTCTCCTGCCACAAGTTATACACTGCAAGGGCCCGCCTTTGTTAGAACATTTAAAAAAATCTGTTACAGACATTTCTGGAGCCAAGAGTATCTATTAGATAAGAGAGGCCCTTTAAAATTATATTTTGACTAGGAAGGCCCTTTCCAAGGTGACTTGCTCTATTCAACAAAGAAATGGAACATGGTCTTGGCACCCCCCATCACACAATGTAGGGTCTTTCATGTGATAAATCATTCCGTTTTATTTGTAAAAATACCATTACATTGGCTCAGTGCTCTTCTGAGTCTCCAGAGACGTTTCCTTGAACTTCAGAGTTGAGCTTGTGTTTGTGAGTGTGACAAGTGGACTTGGAAGTTTGCTCATTCACATTCATTTCTCCTACTGTTAAGTTAAACTCTCATGTTTCCTTTTCAAAGAGGTGGAGTATCTCACCTTTTTTGAGCAGTTTTGGCACTCTATGCATTCCATCACATCTTTTTCTTAGACACAGTGAAGAGCAGGGCATTTAAAAGTTCACAGAAAACATGCTAAAATAAAATGTAGAGCAACTTGAAAGAGATTCACTTACTCTAAGTGCACCTGTAGACCATGGCAGCTGAGTTATTGTCATATCATACTTGGTGAGCATATCAGGCTGGCAATCAAAATACTGAAGCATTGCTTGGAGAAATTAATGGTCATCAATATGGGGTTTGGTCTTTACTATAGTGTCAAAGTAGGAAGGATCATAAGTTCAGCAGCAGTCTTAAAGCCAGGGTCACCTGAATTAGAATTATATGCAGTATATTTGTAATTGAGAAAGGTTTATTGTACTAATTTTACTAAGATTTATCCTTCCAGTTACCTGTAATGTGCATTTCCTTCTATTAATGGCTCTCAGCCAGTCTACTAGAGCAAAAAGAAACCAACTGACTGGCATTGTAAGAAATTACTTATTTTTTTCTTTAGGAGGAGAGTAGATATTCTGCATATCTGATTTATGATTATTTATCATGAAAGATTACTGACTTCAATAGCCCCAAATGAGCGTCCATTTTCCGGGTAAGATTTAGAAGGAACTAAATAGTAGACATGGCAGAGTTCACTGGGAAGCACTTCAACGGATGGACTTCCTTTGCCAGGGCTTCATTTGCATATGGGAGGGCACGGACCAGCAGGATACAGACCAAGCCCTGTTTTGCCTGCCTCTAAGCTCCTCCTTCGGGCCAGCTGCATGCTAGGCACTTAACATACATTGAAAAAGAAAACTAAATGCCACATTTTCCTTTCTTTTAAAAGTTGTATATATTTAAAGCGTACAATGATGTTTTGGTACACATATACATAGCGAAGTGATTGCCCTATTGTTCTAGTCACAATTTTTCTAGGTCACAATTATGGCTGAACTATTGCTACAAATCTCAATAGATTTAAATAAAGTGGAAGAGGAAAAGGAAGACTATTAACCTAAGTGACTATGGGAATACAAAGCATTGGGCTAGTTCATTACCTTTTGTCTTAAAGGTAAGAGAGGAGGTTAAAGGATATTAACAAACCGATTAATATAAAATGGCAAACAAGAAAGAACATTAGCCAGGTGGAACACAAGTCCCTTTAAAATTATACCTATATATATATTCTGAGTTCTTAAATTAAAAATTTCACTACTTTATCTGCTACTTTAATGCTGAAATTTCTCACAACTTCATTTGTGAATAATCTCTCCTGTGATGGTCTGCCATTTAAATATATGTATTTATTGCTATATGCTATGGAGTATAATCTTAACCACAAGGCTATGAATACAGTAAAACTTTACATTTTTATGAGATACTTTATCCATTTTAAGTTCAATAAGTAGATGCAATTTGTTAGAAAATGTTACAGAAAATGAATTAATTCACCTCAATTCCAATGCACATACTGGGATGAGTAACTCACTGTTTATGACATAGTCAACTGTATTCTGCCACCTTAATACAATAAGAGGCAATGGCTGGGCTCAGTAGCTCACGTCTGCAATCCCAGCGCTTTGTGAGGCCAAGGAGGGTGCATCACTTGAGGTCAGGAGTTCAAGACCAGCCTGACCAACATGGTGAAACCCCATCTTACTAAAAATACAAAAAAAAATTGCTGGGCTTGGTGGCGGGCACCTGTAATCCCAGCTACTCTGGAGGCTGTAATCTCAGCTACTCTGAAGTGGGAGAATCGCTTGAACCTGGGAAGCAGAGGTTGTAGTAAGCTGAGATTGCGCCACTGCACTCCAGCCTGGGCAACAGAGTGAGGACCTCTCCCTTGCAAAAAAAATATATATATATATATATATATATATAAAATATATGTGTGTGTAGAAGACACGACGCAGGTGTGTATGGGCAATAATTCACTTGTTGGTAGAAGCATGAATGCCCATATTTTGACTTTTCTTCCTGTGCCCCCTTGAACAAAACAAATTAGTGATTCAAACACGTTCATTTCTAACCACATTGTGAAGTTTTTTTTTGTTGTCACCTGTATTATTATTTTTAGTCTTCATAACCCCCCTGAGAGATAAATGGAATTATTGTAAGCAAACTATTTCCTGAGGAAACCAAGGCTTAGAGAGCTTAAGGTATCAGAGTCAGAGCCAAAACAGATCTGTCTGCCCTAATGACCCAGCTTTCATGTGCCATGCTGCCTTTAACAGCTAGAAAGTTCTGTTAAATTCTCATTAAAGACCTCTACAAGTTTCTGTACTCATAATTCCACTTCCAAGGGTTAAAGTGTCCTTTATAAATAGTGAAACCAGCAGCTTAGATGTAAAGTGTGTAGGTGGTGGAATGTAGTTGCCACTGCTTCTGCTAGGGATACCAGCAGGATTTGGGGTCAGTTTGCTTATAGGGGTGCCTTTGGTTTACTGCCATGTTGGGGCAGCCGTGAAGGTGTTTGAGCATCATGGACAGCATGAACAATCTAATCCCATCAGGATTCAGTTTCCTTCCTAAACCCTGCCTCCCTAGCACTGCTCCTCTCCATCTCTTGATCACCAAGATAATCACAGAGATCATTCACTGCAAACTACTGCTGTTCACTTTCTCACTTTCTCTTGCCTGGACTATTGTAGGTTTTCTCACTGACTTTTCTACTCCTAACTCTCCTCTTATATTTATCCAAAGACTAATCTTTCTCACAATCAGAACCCATCATATTTTCCCCTTTCTTAAAATCCTTCAATGACTTTATCCTTGCTTTTAGAATGAGGCACCAGCTCCTTAGGGTATTGTACAAAGTTCTTCACAGCCTTTAATCTCAGATCTCTATCCCTTGCCATACACATCTTACTATACAGACACATCTAAAATACTTGCAGATCTCTGAATGCATTATGTTATTTAACATCTTCATGTCTTTCTTCATATTTCAACTTTTTTTTTTTTTTTTTGAGACAGAGTCTTGCCTTGTCACCCAGGCTGGAGTGCAGTGGTGCGATCTCTGCTCACTGCAGTCTCTGCCTCCTGGGTTCAAGTAATTCTCCTGCCTCAGCCTCCCAAGAAACTGGGATCACAGGTGTGTGCCACTATGCCTAGTTAATTTTTGTATTTTTAGTAGAGATGGGGTTTTGCCATGTTGGCCCGGCTGGTCTCAAACTCCTGGCCTCAAGCGATCTGCCCACCTCAGCCTCTCAAAGTGCTGGGACTACAGGCATGAGCTACTGCGCCCAGTTGACATTTCATCTTCTTTATGGAATTCCTCTAGACTGACCATTGCCTGGACACTTCTCCACTCTGGCATTTACCACTCCCACAACAGGCTACTAAAGTGGATATCTGTTTTTAGCTGTCTGGCATCCCTCCACTTCCTTTAGGATGCTGATCCACTACAATCATGGAACCTGATAATGCTGCCAGTCATAGCATCTGTTTTATTGATCATGGGGGTGGGTATATGACCCTGGATTCAGGTAATCATGGAGCCTTCTTGGACATAATGATTGTCCCAGAGTTGGGCATGTGGCTTAAGTCAGACCAATCTACATCTTCCCTGGGATTTGTATGCAAACTAGAGACTTTTCCTTTGATCAGTAACTTTACAAATGTCACCCCAGAACCTTTTTTGCCCACTTCCAGACACATGGAGGAGGCTGAGGAATAAAGTTGATGTTGAGAATGAGGCAGAAATGAGAGGTGGGAGGGGGGAGGGGAAGAAATGAGAAGTGGAGAGAGAGGCCTGGTGTCATTGAATCTCTGAGATCTACTCTTATTAGCCAATAGATCTTGGTAAAGTTAATTAATTTCCTTAAGTTTCATATTTTTAATCTATAAAATGGGTAAAATAAATGTAATGCTAGGTACCTGATAGAGTTCTTATAAAGGTTATGGAAAGTAACACATATGAAGTGCTTGGTACACTGCTTAGCATAGAGTAAATGCGCAGTACATGTTAGTAGTGACTGTTGTTATAACTAAAGTTGAGAGAGAGTGTCCTCTTTCTTATTAGTAGTGAACCAGGGCTTCCCAGTAGGTATTTAGGCCTATTTATCACTGACCATGGGCTAATTATGGGACCCTTTCTTTTTCCCCAGTATCTTCTTGGCCCATCGATCAGGCTAGTAACCATTTTAAAATGACTCACCTTATTCACCTTTACTTCAGTAGCTTTAGACATTTAAATAACTTAAATGTTAGTAAAAATATTTTGAGAACATTTGTATTTAAGTGTAATGATGTTAAAGTATTTAAACTACTACAGTGCATGCAGAGATGGATCAGTGAAGATGCTTTTTCCATTACTGGAAATCTAATACATGGCAACGCAAAATAATTTTGATGGTCTCAAGCACTAAATTACTAAGTGGGTATATTATAGTGAAGATATATGTAACAAGGACATTCCATACCAGTTCAGCCGACTCAGCAAAATTGCTCCAAGAAGTTGCAATATTTGTCTCTTATTAAAAGACTGACTTCATATTTTTATAGGAAATTGATAAACATTCTTTCTTGATGTCCTCTTAAGATGCATATGAATTGTATAATATTTTAAAGTGTGTGGCCAGTAACCTCATTTCATTTCTCTCTTCTATGTCTCTGACCCAGCTCTTAAAAAAATGCAGCATCAGCATCTCTCTCCTCTTTTCCTTTAGCTTGTCTGAGATTTAAGCAAAATTCCCCCCAAAATCCATTTGTGAAGTAGGGCGTGGGGATACATTAATGATTTCTGCTATTCATTTTAAATTTTGGCCTGAGATTGACCTGTTTAGCTTGCCTCCAGGAACACCATCACTGGAAAACATTTAAGAGCAGTCTTGATGATGGAAAAGTAATAGAAGACTCCTATACAATATGAGAGAGCCTGGGTCCTAGTCTTGGTTCTACAATTTGCTCTGTGACCTGGGGTAAGTCCCTTCTCCTTTCTGGGTGTCATTTTCCTCATCTATAAAATGAGAAGGCTTTACTAGATGTTATCTAATACCCATAACACAGGTGTGATTTATGGCCTAAAGGTGACTTTAATATTTCGGAGTCAATATGAATCTGAATTGCTCACCCTTTTCCATGTTTAACTCATCAGAAGGCTTGACTGGGGCTGAAGGATCCACTTTCAATCTCACTCATATGGTTTTTGGCAGGTCTCAGTTTCTTTCTAGCTGTTGGTTGGAGACTTCAGTTCCTTATCACATTGGCCTGTCATGAGAGAGAGAGAGAGAGAGAGAGAGAGAGAGGGGTGTGTGTGTGTGTGTGTGAGAGAGAGAGAGAGAGAGAGAGAGAGAATGAACATGAGATCTTAAGACTGAAGTCACTGCCTTTTTATAACCTATTACTGGAAGTGACAAAGCATTACTTCTGCTGATTGCTATTGGTCACACTGGCCAATCCTGGTATAATGTGGGAGGCAGGGGTCACTGGGGGCTATCTTAAAGCCTGGATATAACACTGTGAGCCTTTAGATATCTAACTTCTTTGAGCCTCACATTCCCTTTTATTTAATGGGAACAAAATTACTGTCTAGAGATGTTGCCTTCATAGGGTTTTACTGAGAATCTAGTGAAATGATAGATGAAAAAACCCTTTATAAACTATAAAATACATTGGGTGAAAAATTTGATGTCATAGATCTGGAGCTGAGATCTGAAAGTCAAAGAGAGGGAAGAATTACAGTCTTATAAAGGGAGAAACATAGGTTCTCTTAGGTCACAAACCCTTTCCCCCACCACACACCTCTAAGCTCCCCTAGGGCTTGGCTAATTGAAACCATATGGAATTTGGGGTTAGTTTGTTTACTTATTTACTTATTTTTTGCATAATAGGCTTTTTGTTCCCAAGAAAAATAACTGAAAAAAATGAGCTTCAATACAAGGTTTGAAAAGTTTGGAGACATTAACTTATTCTCACCACACAACTTGTTATCTGGTCAATTGTCCATGAATTAAAATAATATGGATTCAATTTTACTGAAATGATACATAGCTTGGAAAAACATTTTGGGTTGCCCTGAATTTAAGGACATTGAATGGTGCAATCTAATAAAAATTGCGTTGTGTCCTGAGCTCACATAACCTATTGAGGTCAGCATCAAGGACCATCTATAGGCAAAATGTTCCTGTCTACACACTGGCTGGTCTCATTTCTCATTTGCACATATGGAGCCACCTCTTGACAGCTGTTGCTACACAAATAGGATTTATAATGGAGATGAGAAACCAATGCTGAGAGTGTAATGTTTGAGGTCCTCTGTTGAGCCTGCAACTGGCCTGCACACATCCCTCTGTGTCACAGCAGAAGGACCCCATCCCTTCCCTGCATGAACAGATATATAGCAGAAGGACCCCATCCCCTCCCTGCAGGGACAGATGTACTATAGCCCTATATACAACAGTAGTGGGGTTGGTCGAGTGCCATAAGACACACATGCTTAAGCAGAATAAAGGGGTACACATTGAGTCTGAAACAGGGAAAGGCATTCCAACACAAGGTGATAAGTCCAGTGCAGCCTGTGAAGACTCCTTTTCTCTTTGTAAGGAAGTGTTTTAGGCCCAAGTCCAGTTCTTGCGTAGCCCAGAGGAGGTTGAAATGCTGTGCACATAAGACTGCTTTTTCCAACAACTTTATTTCCTCAGTCCAGCTTCCTTAAAGCAGGACACATAGGCATGGGAAACCCTGGGCTCTGATCCTCACAGCAGAAAATGGGGAGTCTGTCCCAGGTTTATTTGAAAAGCACAGAAGGATGGTGATTGATCTTGCCTGCTATAAACATCCACCCGTCGTCCTTGTTCTTTAAAGAAGGCAGTCTCGTACTGGTGGCTTGACCCTAGTCTCTCTCTCTCTCTTTTTTTTTTTTTTTTTTTTTTTTTGAGTCAGGGGCTAGCTCTGTCACCCAGACCACAGTGCAGTGGCACGATCATAGTTCACTGCAGCCTCAGCCTACTGGGCTCAAACAATCCTCCTGCATCAGCATCCTTCGTAGCTTGGACTACAGGTGCATGCCACCACACCTGGCTAATTTTTAAATTTTTAGTGGAGACAAGGTCTTGCTATGTTGCCCAGGCTGGTCCTGAAATCCTGGACCCAAGTGATTCTCCTGCCTCAGCCTCTCACAGTGCTGAGATTACAGGAAAGAGCTACCATGCCTGGCGACCCTAGTCTCTTGTAGAAGTGACTCATCCCATTCCTATGAAAGAGTTGAGGAGGATAATTATGAATGAAGCATTACATCAAAAGTGGATCATAAGGGTCCCTGAATATCAGGCAAAAAAGTTAGATTTTTCAGGAGACACAGAACCATTTGAGATATTTGACCAGGGAAGTGATATGATCAGAGCTGAGTTTAGGAAGATTAGTTTGATAGGAATGTGTTAAAACTGAACAGAAAGTAGAAGGAATGGGTAATGTGAAGTAGGTAATTTTGCTAAAATATCCATTCTGTTTGAACAACTAAAATAGCTGGAAAATCTAAAAATCATTTTCTTTTATGTGTCAAAGAATGAAAAAGGTAGTCAGGAACTATGGGCTAAGATCTCGGTGGAGATGAGAAACTAGAGAGATGAGCTCATCATCCAAGACTACTTTGTTCTTGAGGGCATTTACTGAACTTGAAAAGATATATTCTGTGAGTTGTTTTTCCTCTTGGCTCGCAGCTCCATTTCATCTCTTTGCTTTGTATCTCAGGGCAACAAGCCTGAAAACTACTTTTCCCAGACTTTCTTGCCAGCTGAGTTCTAGTTAGGCTTTGGCAATGGGAAACACTAGAGGAAGACTGAAAATGGAAGAAAGGGATGAGAATGTAACAGTGAACCCAGATTGAGAAAGTAACAATCTGTCCTGCCATTCAACAGGCTAGGGCAACAGCCACAGATAAAGCCTTTGATGGGTCCTGGATTCTTAATGTTTTTCTCTCTAGTTCCAGAAAACTGCCAAAGTGTAAAGTTAATGGGAAACAATATTTCTCTAAGGCCATGCTGCAGTTGTAAAGTATCATAATACCTTCTTTAAATCAAGATTGCTTTCTTACTCACTGGAAAAAACCTTTTCCTAAAATCATTTGTGGTTTGAAATTATATCTGTAAGAATGAAACACATCTCAGTTTTCCCTGAAGGATCTGAGCCTCTTTGATATAGAGAAGCAACCTTGATATCCAATCTGTATGCTGAGTTTCAGATAAGTGATTTCTAGACACAACATACCACATATATCTTCACTTTTTAGTTTCTAAGGAAACAGGACTCTGATCCACTTTGCAGTCCAGATATGATATTGACTCTTTACACACAGCCTTGTTTTGCTTTAAGCCTATTCAAACACTGCTTCACTTTAATTTCATCTAAACTGTACACTTCCCCCAAATCCTGTAATAACGCTGTCTTGCCTGGTGTTTGGTGAGATGCTCCATGGTTCCTTTGGTGTTTCCCTCATTGCAACAGCCTAATAAATCTGTCTTTGTCGAACTATAGCGTCGCCCCTGTGGTCTTAGGTTGATTGGATGAGGAGAGAAATAAGCCATTTTTCCACTTCTGACAGTGACTTATTGTAGGCTCCAACAACTTTGGTGTTGGTTTCTGAAGCATTGATGGGGTTAACTCTGGAGCTTCTGATTAGAAGTGGTAGGTCATTTTCAATAGCAGTGCCAGGAGCAGTGGCAATCTTGTGGGTTGGTGGGCTATAACCCAGGGGATAAGTCAGTTTCTTGATCTCTGGGTGATATTTCCTTTCCCTTTCACTTCTCTAGTTCTTGAAACATTTTTACAACCAATTCTCTGATTATAAACAACTAAATCCTTCTCTGCTAGAAATACAGGGTGGTTTCATTTTTCTCAATGGTCACTAGCTGATAGAGTATCTGAGGTTCTGAGCTGCACTTTGGCAGATTTCTGGGACTAGAGAGAAAAACAGTAAGAATTCAGAACCTGGCCGGGCGCGGTGGCTCAGGCCTGTAATTCTAGCACTTTGGGAGGCCGAGACGGGTGGATCACAAGGTCAAAAGATTGAGACCATCCTGGCCAACATGGTGAAACCCCATCTCTACTAAAAATACAAAAATTAGCTGGGTATGGTGGTGCGCCCCCTGTAATTCCAGCTACGGTGGAGGCTGAGGCCAGAGAATGGCTTGAACCCAGGAGACTGAGCTTGCAGTGAGCCGAGATCACACCACTGCACTCCAGCCTGGCGACACAGCGAAACTCTGTCTCAGAAAAAAAAAAAAAAAAAAAAAAGAATTCAGAACCCATCAAGGATTTCACCCTGGCAAGTAGGAGTTAATCAGGAATAAAAGCTCCCACAACTGAGCTTCCAGTCCTCTGGGTAGATCAGAAAACCCCAAGCCTTGAAATTGGATTAAGATGGTCCTGGTCGACTTAAGCCCTCTAGGCTTCTTAAATTAATCCATTTTGGAAAATTCTCTATCTTATATTCTCAAATATTGCTTTTGCTTCTCTTTTGGGAATAACAATTAATTGGGTGTTGCATATTCTCATTGCATATTCTATGTCTCTTACCTACTTCTCTATATTTTCCATCCTTTTGTCTGCTGTCCATACTTCATCTTGATAGATTCTTTTAACCTAATTTTTAGTTTAATAATTCTTCTACTGTATCTAATTTGGGATTAAAGCAATCCACTGAATTCTTAACTTTTGTTATTGCCTTTTTCCCCAATTCTGGAACTTCTAGCTTTTTTTTTCAAGTTTGTTACCACTTTTTATAGTTGCTAGTTCTTTGCTTTTGAATTTTAAAAAATTTGACTTGATCAGAGTTTTAAATTTCTATGCTTCTAATAATATGCCTAAAATACATAAATCAAAAATTGATAGAACTACAAAGAGAAATAGACAAGTCTGTAATTATAATGGGATATGAAAAATACCTCTGTCAGTAATTGATAGAGGCAGTAGACAAAAATTATTAATAGTGTGGACAATTTGAACAGCATGGCTAACAAAACTACTTAATGTCCACATATAGAGGTCTGCCATCAACAACCATAGAATGCATATTAGTTTTCAAGCTCACACGGAGTATGAAGATGTTGGTTCTTCCAAATGCATCTGTAGATTCAGTGCAACCCCAGTCAAACTACCAGGCAGATCCTTTTGTAGTTCCTAAGTGATGATTGGGTTTTCACCCTCATACATGAGATGTGCCTCCCTCAAACCTTGTTATGATGTAGGCACATTAACCATCTGACATGAAAACAAAACAAAATACCAGTCAGGTATTTTCCAGGATCTGACAAACTTATTCTAAAATTAACCTAAAAATACTAATATTAAAAGACTGAGAATAGTTAAGACACCCTTGAAGAAAAACGGATACTAAAATTAATGACAGAATAATTAAGAGACCTTTGAAGGAAAAAAAAAAGCTTGAGAAAACTTGCCCTACTCACTATCAAGACTTGTAAATTTATAATGATTAAGATAGTGTGATATTGGCATGAAGACTGAAAAGTAGACCAATGGGACAGGAGACATAGCCCAGGTATCTATTCATATGTGTATATTAGTATATAAGTGTATATATATAAGTTATACAATATACAATAAGTTATACAATATTTGTGTATAGGAATATATAAATATTGGAAAAAGGCTATCTTTTCAATAAATAATGCCAGGACAATTTGATATCCTGGGAAAAAGTGAAATGGGACTCTTTTTCTCACACTATGAAAGATAATTTCAGACAATCACCATTAGACTGACAAGTTGAATGCATGGTGTTGAGCAGGCTAAGAGTGTCAGGCTCAGAAAATAAGGTGCGGTGGTGGCTTGTTTTAAACGGTTCGACGCTCACTAACTACGACGGTGTTCGGCAGCTTTCATTAATGGCGGCTTAATTACGACAAATCACCAACGCGTTTAGCGAGGTGCAGGTGCATCGTGATGACCATATTGCAAAGATACCGTCAATCAGTAACCATCAGCACTATCCGGCGTGGGTGGACGAACGTTTGCGTCAGTTCCCCGAACCGCAACTGTGCCTGGCCGTACAGCGGACATCAAAACAGCTCTCGTTCGCCAAACAACCATCGCTGAACAACATCTCTATCCGCCAGTAAACATCGAGGTATTGCATCATTCAGCTCTCACAAAACAAGTTACGGCACCTAAGATTCATAAAATTGAAGATCATTGCGGTGTCTCGATAACCTTGACGCGGCGACCATGGCCTGGTGTCTTCCAAGTTCATGCATGTTATTTAAATGACGAGGACACCCCATTCCTGCTATAAAGACACATGCACACGTATGTTTATTGCAACACTATTCACAATAGCAAAGACTTGGAACCAACCCAAATGTCCATCAGTGACAGACTGGATTAAGAAAATGTGGCACATATATACCATGGAACGCTATGCAGCCATAAAAATGGATGAGTTCGTGTCCTTTGGAGGGACATGGATGCAGCTGGAAACCATCATTCTCAGCAGGCTATTGCAAGAACAGAAAACCAAACACTGCATGTTCTCACTCATAGGTGAGGATTGAACAATGAGATCACTTAGACACAGGAAGGGGAACATGACACACCGGGGCCTGTTGCAGGGTGGGGGGAGGGGTGAGGGATAGCATTAGGAGATATACCTAATGTAAATGATGAGTTAATGGGTGCAGCACACCAACATGGCACATGTATACACATGTAACAAACCTGCATGTTGTGCACATGTACCCTAGAACATAAAGTATAATAATAAAATAATAATTATATATATATATATATATATATATATATATAAAGAAAATGACAGGATTTCCTTCTTTATAGGGTTGAGTAGCAATCCATTAGGTGTATATCACATTTTCTTTATCCATTTATCTGTTGACAGATGCCTAGGTTGATTGCATGTCTTGACTATTGTAAATAATGCCGCAATGAACATGGGAGTACAGGTAGCCCTTAGATATTGATTTAAGTTCCTTTGGATATATTCCCAGCAGTGGGATGACTGGATCACTTGGTTGTTCTGTTTTAAGTTTTTTGAGGAACTTCCATACCATTTTACAGAATGGCTATACTAATTTATATTCCCACCAATAGGGTACAGGGGTTTCCTTTTCTTCACATCCTTGCCAATGTTTATCTTTCCTCAGTTTGGTAATAGCCATTCTCACAGGTGTGAGGTGATATCTCATTATGGTCTTAATTTGCATTTCTCTGATGATTAGTGATGTTGAGCATTTTTTTCATGAGCCTGTTGGCCATTTGTATATCTTCTTTTGGGAACTATATATTCAGATCCTTTGCCCATTTTTAAAATTGGGTAATTAGTTTTCTTATATATAAATTACTGCCCAGGCCAATGTTGTGGAGCATGTTTTCTTATAGTAGTTTTGTAGTCTCAGGTCTTATATTTAAGTCTTCAGTCTATTTTGAGTTGATTTGTGTACATGGTATGAGAAAAGGATCTAATTTCACTCTCCTGTATGTGGATACCTAGTTCTCCCAACACCTTTATTGAAGAGACTATCTTTTTTCCATTGTATATTCTTGAAATCTATGTCAAAAATCAATTGGCCATAGATGTATGGGTTTATTTCTGGGCTCTCTAAAGGATGAATACATTGGACTGCATTAAAATTAAGATCTGTTGCTCACCAAAATACAAATATTGAGAGACAAACAGCAAACCATAGGATGGGAAAATATGCTTGTAACATATTTTTATTTGTTATGTAACAAATAAAAGGTTTATATCTAGAATGTATTTTAAAACTTCTTCAAATTAATTGTAAAGATACATGTTTTCTAATAGAGAAATGGGAAATGACTTAAATAAGCGTATTACAAATAGTAGATCTAAATGACCAAGTAATGTATGAGAAGACATATATGTTTGTTATTACTCAGGGAAATGCAAATTGGAACTTTGATAAGATAACACTGTGTACTTATCAGATTGGCTAGAATGAAAACAACAATCCCAAGTGCTGGAAAGGGTGCTCAAAGACAGGAACTGCCATTTATTGATGACAAAAGAGTAAATTGGTATGCTGCTTGTAGAAAACAGTCTGATACTTTGCAGGTGAGTCAAAGATATCCATACCTATTGACTACACCTACACTCCTTGATATGTGCACTATAGAAAGTTATGCTTAGGTGTATCAGGATTCATATTCATAAATGTCCATAGCAGCATTGCTCATAATTGTCAAAAAGCAGAAACAATCCTTATGTCTATCAGCATTAGAATGGATAGATCAGTTATGTTATATCCATATGGAATGCAATGCAGCACTAAATGTATACATATATCAAAACATCACATTGTACCCCATAAATGTATATTGTGATTTATCAATTAAAATAATATTAATGAAAATCAATAATTACTAAAATATATAAATAAAAGTAGTTAATATTGTCTTAAAAACAAATATGTCAATCCTTTATTTTATAGTTAGAGCTTTCTGAGTCTTGTTTTTCCACACCCTGAAGTCTTGAAGGCATTTACCTGTATTACTTTCGAAAAGCTTTTCCACTTTGCCATTCACACTTAGGTCTATGACTGCCTAGAATTATCTTTTAATATAGTGTGAGAAAAGCATCCTAAAATGAAGGAATTATAGCTATCTATAGTCATATAGCTTGTTTTAAAAAGATAATATTGAATAAAATAAGCCAGATACAGAAATGAATGTATGAATTCTTCCATGTAAAGTTCCAAAACTAAAAGATTACTGTATTGGGGATACAAACTAAAATGGCAAACTAATAGAGCAAAGGAAGGAAGTGATTATTTTAAATGTTAGGTTAATGGTAACCTTTAAGGTAGAGAAAGTATTGTGATTGGAAGGGAGCTGGCCATGTTCTGGTTCTTCATGTGGAGGTTGTTAAATATGGGTGCTTCCTTAAGCTGTACATTTGTATTTTATTTATCTGTTCATGTGTTATATTTCATAATAAAAAATTAAGAAGCACTGCTTGGAAAAGATTGAGACTAGAGACAGGAAGGCTGATTCATGCATTGCTGTAATAGTCTAGGTATGGATGGAGCATGGTGGCGGTGGTGAGAACAGGATTGCAAATGTCATTGTTTTACCTATGAATCTGTCTATTTCTGCCTGTAAAGGGGTATTTTGATTTTAAAACATTTCTGTAAATGTCAGTGCCTTACAGGATAGTCTATTTATAAATTGAGGCCAATTATTTAGGAATCCCTTGTTAATGTCAATTGAGAGAGATATTGGCTTTGCCTATCAGCAGGGAAATTCTAAGACATTTCAAAGCTTGTCATAGAGTACAAGGCTTTCTCAGGTATTAAGAAACTGGGAAGTTATAAAGAGAAAGACATGATTTGTTTCTGCTATCAAGGTCAGTCACAAAAATGCATGCCAGGGAGGCAAAGTGATCCAGGTGAGTCCCTTGCTTCTCTCATTGCCCTGAGCTAAGTGATCCAAGAACATTATCTCTACTATAGGCATCTTAAGTCAGGGGTGTGCCTGTGGATGTTAGATGCTCAGGGTTAGAAGGTGATCAGAACAATAAAAGACTCTTGATTTGTTCTGCTGTTGTATACATGGTCTATATAACATCTTATTTGTACTTTTTTTTTTTCAGGTTCTTTTCCTTTATTGTTAGCCTCTGGGAAATTAAAAAACAAATTTGAGCCCAAAATAGAGAGTACTTTGCAGTATATCTTTTACGTATTAAAATGATCTGTGGCTTTTTCTTTTCTATTCATTCCAGTTTCTGTTTTTTAAAAAATTAATAGACTTTACCTTTTTAGAACAGTCTCAGATTTATAGAAAAATTGAGCAGAAAGTATAGAGTTCCTGCATACCCCCTTCCCTCCCACACTTTCCCCTATTATTAACGTCTTGCACCTGTGTGATAACTTTGTGTTAACTGGTGAGCCAAGACTGATATATTATTATTAACTAAAGTTCATAGTTTATACCTGATATGGTTTGGCTCTGTGTCCTCACCCGAATCTCATCTTGAATTGTAATCCCTGAATATCAGAGGAGGGGCCTGGTGAAAGGTGATTGGATCATGGGGGTGGATTTCCTCCTTTCTGTTTTTGCGATAGTGAGTGAGATCTCACAAGATCTGATGGTTTAAAAATGTGGTACTTGCCCATTTGCTCTCCTACTGCCATGTAAGATGTTGCTTTGCTTCCCTTTTGCCTTCTGCCATGATTGTAAGTTTCCTGAGGCCTTCCCAGCCATGCAGAGCTGTGAGGCAATTAAACCTCTCTTTTTTCTTTATAAATTACCCAGTCTCAGGTAGTTCTTTATAGCAGTGTGAAAATGGACTAATACAATACCAACAGTTCAATTTTGGGGTTTTGACAAATGTAAAATGACATGTATTCACCATTACAATATCATATGAAACAGTATCACTGCCTAAAAATCTCCTGTGTTCCACCTAGTCAATGATCAATGATGTTGAGCATCTCTTCATAGGCTTATTTGCTATCTGTATGTTTTCTTTGGTGAGGTATCTGTTCAAAATTGTTGCCTATTTTTAAGTTGGATTGTTTGTTTTCTTATTATTGAGTTTTAAGAATTCATTGTATATTTTGGTTCTTTATCAAATATATGTTTTGCAAGTATTTCCTCCCAATCTGTAGCTTGTCTTTTTATTCCCTTAATGATGTCTTTTCACATAGATAAATGGAACAGCATAGAGGACCCAGAAATAAAGCTGCACACTTACAACTGACTGATCTTTGACAAAGTTAAGAAAAGTAAATAATGGGGAAAGGCTACCTTATTCAATAAATGGTACTGGGAAAACTGGTTAGCCCTATGAAGAAGAATGAAACTGGACCCCTGCCACTCACCATACACAAAAATTAACTAAAGAGGGATTAAGACTGAAATGTAAGACCTCAAACTTTAAAAATCCTGGAAGAAAGCCTAAGAAATACTTTTCTGGATATTGGCTTAGGCAAAGAATGTAAGTCTTCAAAAACAAACACAACAATAACAAATATTGACAAGTAGGACCTAATTAAATGGAAGAGTTTTTGCACAGCAAAATAAAATATCAACAAGATAAACAGACAACCTACAGAATGGGAGGAAAGCTATGCATCTGACAAAGGACTAATATCCAGAATCTATAAGGGACTTAACTCACAAGAAAAAACAAACAACTACATTAAAAAGCGGGCAAAGGATATAAACAGAAACTTCTCAAAAGAAGACGTACAAGCAGCCAACAGAAACATGAAAAAATACTCCACAATACTAATCATCAAGAAATGCACATCAAAACCACAGTGAGATACCACCTCACACTAGTCAGAATGGCTATTATTAAAAAGTCAAAAACAAACAAACAAACAAACAAAAAACAGATGTCAGTAGGTTGCAGAGAAAAAGGAATGCTTATACACTGTTGGTGGGAATGTAAATTATTCTATCCTCTGTGGAAAGCAGTTTGAAGATTTCTCAAATAAGTAAAAATAGGGCCAGGCGCAGTGGCGCATGCCTGTAATCCCAGCACTTTGGGAAGCTGAGGCAGGTGGATCACCTGAGGTCAGGAGTTCAAGACCAGCCTGGCCGACATGGCAAAACCCCATTTCTACTAAAATATACAAAAAATTAACTGGGTGTGGTGTCAGGCACCAGTAATCTCAGCTCTTCAGGAGGCTGAGGCAGGTAGATTTACTTGAACCTGGGAGGCGGAGGTTGTAGTGAGCCGAGATCACACCACTGCACTCCAGACTGGGCAACAGAGCAAAAACAAACAAACAACAAACAAACAAACAAAAAACAAACAAAAAATAGAACTATCATTTGACCCAGCAATCCCATTACTTAGTATATACCCAAAGGAAAACCAATCATTCTATCAAAAAGACATATGCACTCATATATTTATTACAGAACTATATATTGTATATATATGAGTACTATACTATATATATAGGAGTACTATACAGGCATAAAAAAGAATGAAATCATATCCTTTGCAGCAACATCAACACAGCTAGAGGCCATTATCCTAAGTGAATTAACACAGAAACAGAAAACCAAATGCTAAACATTCTCATTTATAAGTGGAAACTCAACATTGAGTACAGACAAACATAAAGGTGGAAAAAATAGAGACTGGGGACTTCCAAAGAGGAGACAGAGAGAGAAGGAAAAGTATTGAAAAACTACCTATTGGGTATTATGTTCACTATTCAGGTGGTGGGTTCAATAGAAGCCTAAATAAACCTCAGCATCATGCAATATATCCATGTAAAAAACCTGCACATGTACCCCCTGAATCTATAATAAATGAATAAGTGAATGAATAAATAAAACAGAAAGCAGTATCTTTTGTGGAGAAGAAGCTTTTAATTTTAATGAACTCCAACTTATCAATTTCTCTTTCACAGATTGTGCTCTCAGTATTTGATCTAAAAAGTCACTGGCAAACGTAAGACTACCTAGATTTGCTCTTATGTTTTCTTCTAGGAGTTTTACAGCTTTGCATTTTATCCTTTGGTCTGTGGTCAATTTTGAGTTAATCTTTGGGAAAGGAGTGTGGCCTATGTTTAGACTCTTCTTTCTTCCCCGTAAATGCCCAGTTGTTGCAGCACCATTTGTTTACAACACTCCTTTCTCCATTGAATTGCCTCTGCTCCTTTTTCAAAGGTCAGTTGACTATTTGTGTGGGTCTATTTCTGGGTTCTCCATTTTGTTCCATTGATCCATTTGTTCATTTATTTCATCAATACCACACAGTCTTGATTGCTAAAGTAAGTCTTGAATTTGGGTTCCATCAGTCCTTTGATTTTGTTCTTTTCCTTCAATATTGTGTTGACTTTTCTGTGTCTGTTGCCTTTCGGTATAAACTTTACAATCAGTTTGTCAATATCCACAAAATAACTTGCTAAGATTCTGATCGGGATTGCATTGAATCTATAGACCAAGTTGGGAAAACTAACATCTTGACAATATTGAGTCTTCCTGTTGATGAACATGGAATATTTCTTCGTTTGTTTAGATCTTTGATTTCTTTCATCAGAGTATTGTAGTTTTCCTCATATCAGTCTTACAAATGTTTTGTTAAGCATTTCATTTTTTTTTTTTTGGTGCTGTTATAAATGGTATTGTTCTTTTATTTTGAAATTCCAATTGTTTAATAGTAGCTCCTGTGTGTTTTTAAAAAAATATGTGTATCTATTTCGTTATCAACCTAAATAAGAAAGAGAGGCTCTCTAAAAGAAAAAGAATATTTAATCAGGAATAGTGCATTGTAATGAGAATACATAAGCCATAGTAAGATACGTGCATGTTCAGGGAGGTAAAGAAAAACAATGGTTTTTAAAGGAAAAACAGGGAGGATTACACATTGTTTTGAGATAATTAATCTTGGCTATAAGGATCAATAACAAGGCTATAAGGATCAATAACAAGGGTGATGCCAGTCCAAGACTGAATAGGCAGTTGCTGGACAGATGCCCTCACAGAAGTATTTTTTGTATGTGTAAGGTTGCAATGGCCCTTGTGCAAGGTTGTTGATTTTGCAGTCTCTTGTGATGGTTTTTGTCATCAGGAACTTATGTGCAAGAGCCCTACTTTCATGGCCTTTCCCAGCCCTATGTGTCAGGGTATTTTGTCTGGTTTTTAAACACAAGTGACTCCATTTTGATTCTGAAAACTTCCACACTGTTTTTGAATTGACTAGGGATTGGTACAACATTATGTTAAGGAATAATTTCTATAAAATGAAACAATCATTTGAAGTTTGAATAATTTTGGTAATTGCATGCAAATTGTGAAACCACCACCACACTTCAGATATAACATTGTTCCATTGTTCCACAAAGGTTCCTCATGCCCCATTGCAGTCAACGCCATCCCATTCCCCTGGCTCCAGACAACTGCGGATCAGCTTTCTATCAAGATAGTTTAGGCATTTGCAAAATTGTTGTTTTGTGTCTGACTTCTTTCACACATTACAATGTTTTTGAGATTCATCCATGTTATTTCATGTATTAGTAATTTCTTCTTTTTTATTGCTCAGTGACATCCCACAGTGTGGTTATACCGCAGTTTATCTGTTCACCAGTTGATGGACATTTGGGTTGATTCCAATTTTTTCCCACAAAAAATGAATAGTCCTGTTCTCAGTATGTCTTTCTGTGGACATATATTTTTATTTCTCTTAGAAAACACCTGGGAATGGATTGCTGGGTCCTGTAGTAGTGTGCAGATGACTTTATGACCCACTGCTATACTTTTCCCAAAGTGGCTAAACAAGTTTGTATTTCTGCCAGTAATGTATGAGAATTCCAGTGTTCTTCAATCTCACTAACATTTGATATTGTCCGTTTTTTTAACTTCATGAGTTTTAGTGGATGTGTAGAAGTATTTCACTGTAATTGTAGTGACATTTCCCTGATGTGTAATGATGTTTAGCATTTTTTTCGTGTGCTGATTGGCCTTTTATGTATGTTCCTTAAAGTGTCCATTTGAGACTTCTGCCCATTTTTAATTGGCGTGGTTGTTTTCCTCTTACAGAAAATTTTTTAATTCAGAAGGGTCTTGCAATAATACTATTCTTTAGATAAGACACAATAGCACCATCCATCTTAAAAGCAATAGATTTGAATTATTTAGGGGGTACGAATATCATAGTTTTGTCCTTTTTTTTTTTTTTTTTTTTTGAGATGGAGTCTGGCCTCCAGGCTGGAGTGCAGTGGTGCGATCTCTGCTCACTGCAAGCTCCGCCTCCCGGGTTCACGGCATTCTCCTGCCTCAGCCTCCCGAGTAGCTGGGACTACAGGCGCCCGCCACCACGCCCGGCTACTTTGTTTTGTATTTTTAGTAGAGACGGGGTTTCACAGTGTTAGCCAGGATGGCCTCCATCTCCTGACCTCGTGATCCGCCCGCCTCGGCCTCCCAAAGTGCTGGGATTACAGGCGTGAGCCACCGAGCCCGGCCAGTTTTGTCCATTTTAATACACTTGAGTTTTGGTGTCTTGATTATCCATGATTTACACATTTTATTTTATTTTGTTTTTTGAGACGGAGTTTTGCTCTTGTGCAATGGCGCGATGTCGGCTCACTGCAACCTCTACCTCCCAGGTTCAGGAGATTCTCCTGCCTCAGCCTCCTGAGTAGCTGAGATTAGAGGCATGCACCACCGCGCCTGGCTAATTTTGTATTTTTGGTAGAGACGGGATTTCTCCATGTTGGTCAGGCTGGTCTCCAACTCCACCCGCCTCAGCCTCCCAATGTGCTGGGATTATAGGCATGAGCCACCACGCCCGGCCCACATTTTATTTTCTATAGTCAACAAAGTTTACATGGAATATGAAATGCAATACATCACCACAGTTGGAAATTTTTTGTTTCTAGAATCCACTTGTATTTCTCATTTTTCAGGGATTTCTGCTTTTTTCAACTTCATCTACTCTATATTATATTTTGACTAAACGTCTACATAGATATGAAGATTTTCCAGTCCCATTTATTGAAAAAAATTATCTTTTGTCCTCATTGAACAACTTTGGCATCTTTGTTGAAAATCAGTTGACCATATAAGTATATGTCTGTTTCTGCAGTCTCCAAGCTCCATTAATTACATGCCTATCTTTATGCCAATATCACCCTGTATAATTACAGTAGCTTTACAGTCAGCCATGGAATTAAATCCCCCAATTTTATTCTTCTTTTCCAAAATTGTTTTGCTTGTTCTCAGTCCTCTGACTTTTCCTGTAAATTTTATTGCATTTTTATTTAAAAAAATTTTAATTTTTTTTTAAGACAGAGTCTCACTCGTCCAGGCTGGAGTGCAGTGGTGTGATCTCAGTTCACTGCAATCTCCTCCTCCCAGATTCAAGCAATTCTCTTGCCTCAGCCTCTTGAGTAGCTAGTATTACAGGTGCCCACCACCAGGCCCAGCTAATTTTTGTATTTTTAGTAGAGATGAGGTTTCACCATTTTGGACCAGGCTGGTCTTGAACTTCTGACCTCAGGTGATCTGCTCCCCTTGGCCTCAAAAGTGCTAGGATTACAGGCATGTGAACCACTGCGCCTGGCCCCTCATGTAAATTTTAAAATCAGCTTGTCGATTTTTTTAAAGTTGTCTGCTAAGATTCTGATCGGGACTGCATTGACTGTGTAGATCAATTTGGGGGAGAATTGCCATCTTAACACTATTGATCAATCTATGAGCACAGTGCATTTTTCTTCGGTTTCCTTTTATGTTGATTTATAGTTTTCAGTGTAGAGGTCTTCTACATTTCTTGTTAAATTTATTCTTAAGTATATTATTAAAAATTTTTATTTTCTAATTTCTTATTGTTAGAATAGAGAAATATAATGGATATTTGTACATTGACTTTGTGTCCTATGACTTTCTTAAATTCAATTGTTAGTTCTCTCCTTTTTGTATTTTCCTCAGAATTTTTTATATACATGATCATATTGTGTCAGTAAAGAAAGTTTTCGTTATTCTTTTCCCTTTATTATGGTTTTATTTATTTCTTTGTGCCCATTAGTTAGATGCCTCAGTATAATGTTGAAGAGAAGTCGGGGTGGATGACTGTCCTTCATTCCTGATCTTGGGCTGAAAGCACTGAACCTTTCACCATTGACCTCCACTGAATATGAAGTTGGCTATAAATTTTTCACAAATGCTCTTAATTAGATTGAGTTTGTTCCTTCTGTTCCAAACTGTGAATTTTTGTAATGAAAGGGTATTAAATTTTATAAAATGCTTTAAAATTTTTTTAGTATCAATTAAAATGATGATATGCATTTTCTTCTTTTTCATGTTAATATGGAGAATTACATTGACTGAGTTTTGAATATTAAACGAATTCTGCATTCCTGGCATAAACATTACTTAACCATTAATACATTAGGCTTTATATATATTGCTATATTTCATTCACCAACATTTTGTTAGAATTTTTGTGTCCATGTTTATAAGAAATCTTGAATTATAGTTTTTTTTTTTTTTCTTGTGATGTCTTTGTCTAGTTTTGTATTAGGATAATACTCACCTTATACAATGAGCTGGGAAGTATTTCCTCTTTCTCTGTTTTCTGAAGGACTTTGTGTAGATTTGGGTGTTATTTACTAAATATTTGATAGAAATATTATTAGAGCAATCTTGCCGTAGAGTTTTCTCTGTGAGAAAGTTTAAAATTATGAATTCAATTTTCTTTTGTTGATATAGGGCCATTTAATTTATTGATTTCATCTTGGATCAGTTTTCTTAATTCATGTTATTAAAAGAATTTGTCCATTTCATCTGCATTGTCAGATACATTGGCCTAAAATTGTAAAACATATTCCTTTATTATCCTTCTAATATCCGTAGTATCTCTAGTCTTATGCCCCTTTTTTCATTCCTTTTTCTGATAATTTATACCTCTATTTTTTGTTTTGTTCAATCTATTGAGGCTTGCCAATTTATTGGTCTTTTCAAAGAATCAGATTTTCTTTTCACTTTTCTTTTTTATTGCATGTTCATTTTTTATTTTATTGCTTTCTGCTTTTTGTTATATTTTCTTTTCTCTTCTTACTTTGAGTTTAATTTGCTCTTGTTTTTTTCATTTTATAAGGTGAGATCTCAGATCACTGACTCTAGATCTTTCTTATTTTTTAACATAGGCATTTAAATACAATTATTAATTTCCCTTTAGGCGTTGATTTAGTTGCATTCCACAAATTTGATATAAATGATAATTTTATTGTTGCTCAGTTCGAAATATTTTCTAATTTCTTTCATGATTTCTTCTTTGACCAGTAGATTATTTAGAAGTATGCCATCTAATTATTTGGGTTTTTCTCAATTATCTTATTGTTATGGATTTCTAATTTAATTTCTTTGTGATCAGAGCACACACATTGTATTATTTCAATCTTACATTGTTATAAACTTCCCCATTGGTACTGATTTTGTTGTATCCCATGTATTTTCATATGTTCCATTTCCATTTTCATTTGTTTCAAGACATTTTAAAATTTTCTTCTTAATTTCTTCGTTGACCCATTGATTATTCAGGAGCATATTGTTTAATTTCCATGTGTTTTTATAATTTTCAAAGTTCTTGTTATTGATTTCTAGTTTTATTTCACTGTGCCCAAAAAAGATGCTCAATATGATTTTGATCTTTCTGAATTTGTTGAGACTTGTTTTGTGTCCTATACTGGAGAATGTCCATGGACTGATGAGAAGAATGTGTATTCTGCAGCAGTTGAGTGACATGTTTTGTAAATATCACTTAGGTCTATCTGGTCTAATGTATAGTTTAACTCCAATGTCTTTGTTGATTTTCTGTCTGGATGATCTGTCAATTAATGAGAGTAGGTGAGGTCCCCTACTATTACTGTATTGCAGTCTATTTTCCCTTTAGATCCATTGATGTTTGCTTTACATATTTGGGTGCTCCAGTGTTGTGTGCATATCTATTAACATTTGTTATATCCTCTCACCGAACTGACCCCTTTGTCATTATATAGTGACCATTTTGTCTCTTTTTATGATCTGTAACTTGTAGTCTACAATTGACCTTTGAACAACATGGGTTTGAACTATGTGGGTTCACTTGTATGCAGATTTTTCTCAGTAAATATATTGGAAAATTTTTTTGGAGATTTGTGACAATTTGATAAAACTCACAGACAAACCACATAGGCTAGAAATATTGAAAAAATGTTTAAAAAGTTAGATTCATCCTGAGTGCATAAAATATATGTAGATGCTAGTCTATGTGTTAATTGATTGTTTATGTTATTGATAAGGCTTTTGGTTAACAGTAGGCTATTAGCAGTCAAGTTTCCTGGGAGTCAAAAGCTATATACAAATTTTCAACTTTGCAGCCGGTTGGCACCCTTAACCTTTGCATTATTCATGGATCAACTGTGTTTTATCTAATATAAAAGCATAGCTACTCCTACCTTTTAATTGGTTTCTGCTTATATGGAATATCTTTTTCCATTTCTTCACTTTCAGTCTGTTGTGTCTTTACAGGTAGTGATTTTCTTATAGGAAGCATATAATTGGGTCCCGTTTTTTTTTTTTTTAATCCACTCAGTTGCTCTATGTTTTATTGTTTTAATTGAAGAATTTAGTCTACTCTTACATTCAGTGTTAATATTGATAGGCAGGGAGTTATTGATAAGTAACTTATTTTGCTACCTGTTTTCTGGTTGTTTTGTAACTCCTCTTTTTTTCTTCCTTTCTTACCATCTTCCTTTGTGGGTAAGTGATTATTTTCTGGTAGTATGTTTTAATTCATTGCTTTTATTTTTACTGTATCTATTACAGGTTTTGCTTTGTGGTTACCATGATGCTTACAAAAACCCTAGATAGAACAAGGTATTTTAAACAGATGATGACTTGTCTCAGGTCATCACAAAGAAAAGAAACCAACATAGGAAAATCTAACAATAACCTTTACACTTTAACTCCATCCCCTCACATTTTGACTTTTTGTTATCTTAATTTACATATTTTTATATTAACAAGTTGCTTAGTTATTTTTTTTGTAGTTTTGCCATTCAGTCTTCATACTAGCGCTGTGAGTGTCCTATATACCACAATTACAACATTAGAATATTCTGAGTTTGTCTGTGTATTTACCTTTACCAGTGGGTTTTACGTCTTCAGTTTTTTGTTTTTTTGTTTTTTGGATGTTATTGTCCTTTTCTTTCAGAATGAAGAATTCCCTTTAGAATTTCTTATAGGACAGGTTTGATGGTGATGAAGTTTCTCAGCTATTGTTTGTCTGTGAAAGACTTTAACTTTCTTTTGTGTTTAAATAATAGTTTTGCTGGGATACAGAATTCTCAGTTGGCAGTTTTGTTTTTTCTTTCAGCACTTTGAATATGTCATCCCATTCTTTACTGAACCTGTATGGCTTCTGATGAGATGTCTGTAGCCAGATGGATTGGAGCTCCTTTATATGTTATTTGCTTCTTTTCTTATTCTGCTTATATGATCTTTTCTTTGTCCTTGAGATATGAGAGTCTGTTTGTTATATGCCTTGAGGTAGTCTTTTTTTTTTTTAAATTTATTTATTATTATTATACTTTAAGTTGTAGGGTACATGTGCATAACGTGCAGGTTTGTTACATATGTATACTTGTGCCATGTTGGTCTGCTGCACCCATCAACTCGTCATTTACATCAGGTATAACTCCCAATGCAATCCCTCCCTCCTCCCCCCTCCCCATGATAGGCTTATTTGGATTGAATCTGTTTGGTGATCTCCGACCTTACTGTACCTGGATATTTATATTTTCCTCTAAGTTTGAAAAGTTTTCCATTTTATTTTCTCTGAATAAGCATTCTACTCCTTGCTCTTTTTCAACTCCTTCTTTAACACCAGTGATTCTTAGATTTGCTCTTTTGGTGTTATTTTCTATATCCCCTAGGTGTTCTTTGTTCCTTTTCATTTTTCTTCTCTTGCAATGTATTTTCAAATAACCTGTCTTTTTTTTTTTTTTAATTTATTTATTATTATTATACTGTAAGTTGTAGGGTACATGTGCATAACATGCAGGTTTGTTACATATGTATACTTGTGCCTTGTTGTTGTGCTGCACCCATCAACTCGTCATTTACATCAGGTATAACTCCCAGTGCAATCCCTCCCCCCTCCCCCCTCCCCATGATAGGCCCCGG